>NC_060142.1:428238076-428541558 GCF_021461385.2 Schistocerca piceifrons
TCGTGTTCGAACAGTATGTATCCACATCAATGCACATTTTACTACATTCTGAGCAAATTTCTATTCATCAAATCAACCTGAAATTTTATAGATGTCATCTCGTATCCTCCTATAGTTACTCAACGATGATACTTTCCTGTACACCAGTGTAGTCGCCAAATAGCAGACTGCTGCTCATCCTGTCTGTCAGATCGTTTATGTATATAGAGAATAAGAGCAGTCCTATCATCCTTCCCTGGGACACTCCACACCTCTAACAAACACACGCAATCAAGGACAACTTGTTGGGTTTTATTACTTACAAAGTCTTTGAGTCACTCACATATCTGGAAAGGTAGCCAGTATCCTCGTACCCAGCGTTGCCAACTTGACGGATTTCCTGTTAAATTTCATGGAATTTCATGTTATGTGGCAGGTAAAATTTAGTTTTGACGGTTGGCGGATTTTTTGACAGGTATTATTAAAACTGAGCTTGTTTTGACAGATTTTTCTGGTTTCATTTAATTTTGAAAAAAAAATTTTTTTGATAAAACTTAAATGAATGCAAATCTTTGTGCACCTGCAAGACAGTGCCACGGATGTATAGCACTAAAGCTCTAAGTGTCACTTAGTGTGTTGCAAAAGTGGGCTGTATTTCTAATTTGCTTCTTCAAACTAAATACATGTATGATATAACCGAAACGTTGACTGAAATTAGCTTCTTAGATATCCTTCCTATCAATCAATGTACATGGCTATTTTTTACCTAACGGTACCATAAATCTCTGATCACTGACAAACTCAGCAAAGCAAACATAATGTGGTGGCAAATGGCTCTAATTTCTGTTACAAGCAAAGATACAGTAGTAAGTGAGAGTCCCATGCTCATAAACTGAGCGAACGGAGCAGAAGCAGAAATCCTAAAATGCCATCCTGGGGAAGGTCTGAGTGGAGGTGGTTTGCCTTTGCCCTCTCTGACCTGTTACGACATGTCGAGCGTGTTTTTGTACATAGGGGATGGCTGTAGTGAGTGCTGGTACTGTGTGGTGTCATGTTTGTGTTTTCATGGATGAGGAGAGAGAGGTAGAAACTCGGTGCTGGCACATACCTTAATTCTCTTGAAAACCATCAAGGGGGCCGCCGAGCTTAACATCCTCATCTGCCGGACGAATCACCATCAACAATGTCACATGTCTTCTCTTCATGAGAGATTGTGGAGAGGTTTGGAATTTAATTCAGGACATTGGCACAAACATTCGAGTTCAGGAAGTTTAAACTACCATTCTCTAGGATTCTTCTAGAGAATGTCTCTGATTTTGGCGATTACCCAAATGGCAAATGTTGCTGAGCTGAGCCTTTTCAGGGTTTGGTTGATGTGCTGTTCCTGGTTAAGCCTGCTATCTAGATATATGCCCAAGAATTTCAAACAATCTGCTGTTCTATCTGCTGGCTCTCATGTATATTATTTATTTCCTATAGACTTTTGTGACCAGAATGGAAATGAATATAATTAGTTTTGCTGGGGTTTATTGATGGAGGATTTACTGTGAACCAGTTCAGAACATCCTCAAGTAAATGGTTGGCATTTAATTCTAGATCAGAGGGTATCTTACTGTCTATCACAATACTTGTGTCATCAGCAAACATTGTAAAATTGCTTGCATTGTTTCAGGACAACGGTAGGTGATTATATATATGGTTGGGCTCTACTCCTCCTATGTGACTATTGTTATCATCTAGCACTGTTTTCTGTTGTCTGCCCTGTAGGTAGGATTTGAGCCAGTTGCCCATTTGTCCTTGGAGTCCATAGTGGCACGCTAAGTATTTATTATATGACTAACACAGTCAAGGGCTTTAGACAGACCGCAAAATATGCCCCCAAAACGTTAGTCGTGAACGAAAATATTGCTTCAGTCGTGGAGATATACTCTCTGAATCCAAACTGGTTTTTACTAATTATTGCTTGTTTTTCTAGGTTACTGACTCATCATGATCATCATCATCAGCCAATTCAATCATTAGATGATGTGGCCTCTTCGAGTCGTGGATTCAGGTAGGCTTTCAGAAGTCTTCTCCAAGTGGGACGGTCTTGGGCAGTTCTCTGCCAGGTGTTACCAGCGATCTTCTTGATGTCTTTGTCCCATCTGTCTGGTGGTCTTCCTCTAGGACTCCGGTGCTCTCTCGGACTCCACTGCAGTACTAGCTTCGTCCATCTGTTGTCTTTTCTTCTTGCGACGTGGCCAGCCCACTGCCATTTCAAGGAACCTACTCTCTCTAAGATGTCATTAACCTTCGTCACAGACCAGATGTCATCTGCCCTTTTCCTGTCCTTTCTTGTATAGCCCAGCATTGATCTCTCCATGGCTCTCTGTGCTGTCCTAAGTTTCCCTTTTGTGAATGAGTTCAGTGTCCATGTCTCGCATCCGTACGTCATCACAGGAAGAATGCATTGATCAAATACTGCTTTCTTCAGATTTACTGACATTTTTGATCTGAATACTTTTGAATTCTTCCCAAATGCTTGCCAGCCAAGCTTGATGCGTCGTTAGATTTCTGGTCTTATGTCTCCCTTCATATTTATAATCTGGCCAAGGTAGAAATATTCACTGACCTCTTCTACTAGACTGTCCTTGACTTTCACATCTCCAGCTGGGACCCATTTGTTGGATATTACTTTTGTTTTGGAAAGGTTCATGTTTAAGCCAACCAGCTGACATTCCGATGCAAGATCTGTAACTAAGTTTTGGAGCTCTGCGAAGTCTTTGGCCAGTAAGGCAATATCATCAGCAAATCTCAAGTTGGTAAGCCTTCTTCCATTAATTCTAATTCCCTTACCTTCCCAGCTCAGCTTTGGCATAGCCATTTCCAATACAGCAGAGAACAGTTTTGGGGAGATGGGATCGCCTTGCTTGACACCCCTCATGATGCGGAATTCTTGAGTTGATTCGCCGATGTTAACATAAGCTGAAGAATTCTCGTAGATTTTCCTGAGCACTTCAATGTATGCTGCTCCCACGCCTTGCTCACTCAAAACTTGGAGGACAGCTACATGGCTAACGGAGTCAAATGCCTTTTCAAAGTCAACAAAGGCAATGCAGAGAGGCAGTTGGTATTCATTCGCTCTGCTTATCACTTCACTAACGGTCAGAATGTGGTCAACAGTGCTAAAATTGCTTCGGAATCCAGCTTGTTCGATAGGTTGGGCTGAGTCTAGGGTGGAACTAATTCGGTTTAACAAGATCTTTGTAAAAACTACCGTCCTATCAGGTTACTGACTATGCTGGCTAATATTAGCTTTTCGATACCTTTAGAAAATGTAGTCAAAAGAGAGATAGACCGATAGTTTGTAACATCTGAGGCATTGCCTCTTTTGTAGAGGGGCTTTACAATAGCATATTTAATCCTTTCAGGGAAGATACCTTGTTTGAGAGAGGCATTGAATATATGAGCTAGGACTTCACAGAACTCATTGCAGCAGGCTTTTAGCAATTTGCTAGAGATGTCGTCAACACCAGTTGAATTGTTTGCTTTTAAAGACATAATGGTTTTTCTTACATCCTGTACTGTTTTAGGGGCTATACCTATCTGCTCTATGGAGTTTGGGAAATGACCTTTCAGTATTTTTAATGCTTCTTGAGGGAAGTCATTATGTCCTGCTTTCTCTGCAACACTTACAAAATGCTCATTGAAAATCTTTGCCACAGTATTTTGATTTTGTACCTGTCTATCTTCATTATTGAGGACAATGTTTTGGGGCCTACTGGGGTAATTTGCACCAGTCTCACTCTTCATCACTTCCTATATGATTTTGATTTCGTTGCTAGATATATTAATTTTGGAGCACAGATACAAACTTTTTGACTTCTGAATAATTTTGCAGTATTTTTATAGTGATTTAGCAGGGTGTGGTTGTCTGCATTTTTTGTAGCAATGTACAGTTCTCGTTTCGTTTTGCATGAAATCTTAATACCAGTGGTTATCCAGGGCTTTTTGGTATGTTTTGTGGTTTGGATCTTGTATATCCTTTTTGGGAAGGTGCTTTCAAATTTCAGTGCCACTTCATTACTGAAAAAATTGTAATTGGAATTGGCATTTTCTAAATTATACATAGGTGCCCAGTCTGAGGCTTGGAGATATGATTTAAATATCTGGATAGTTTCTTCATTAACTGTCCTAACTGTTTTCCAACTGGAGCCACTGTCATTCACATAAATACTTGTGCTGTTTATAGTAAGTCTTCGTCAATCATCGTCAGATAGAGCATTTGTGACGTGCCTGCTAGTCGTATTACTTACTTTGGTCTGGTCTATAAATATATTATCGATCAGTGTGGTTATACACGAAATTATTCCAGTAGGGAAACTAACCACAGAAACCAGATTATATGTGAACATCACATTTTCTAGGTCTGATCTGTCTCTAGAATTTGTTAGAAAGTTAGCATTGAAGTCCGCAAGAAGTATCACATCTGTCTTGTGTTTGAATATGTATATTAGGAGAACATCTAGGTTATTCAAAAAGAGACTAAAGTTCCCTGAAGGTGCGCTGTATACTGTGACTATTGATATATGGGAATTATTCAAGGACAATTCTGTGGCACACTCTTCCAAATGTTGCTCTAAACAATAATTCTCCACATTAATTACTCTACATGTGATATCGTTTTTAACATAAATGGCAACATCTCCTTTTTCTTTATATTTTCTACAAAATGATGTAGCTAAGTAATAATCGTTTGCTATAAGTTTTTCTATACCAAAATTAATATGGTGCTCCCAAAAACATAAAAATGGGCATAATCTATACCTTGTGACTCATGTATATTGATTATAAGCTCATTGATATATTTCTACTTAGCCCTCTAATGTTCTGATAATAAATTGCAAGTTTTTGTTTAGCAGAAGCAGTTACACTCTTTTCTCTAAAAGAGAAGTTTCGATTGAAGGTCTGGGCAATGTACTTTTTACTACCCATCTCTCCAAATTAGTCTGTTTCCACACACTTGCAGAGTGGGAAGATGCAATTTTTTCTTTTTCTTTTTCACCATCCAGTTGTCCAATGTAGTCTGCCTATATCCATTCCTACAATTATTTTGTGTGCTGGTACACTCTTCAAGCAAATTTGATTCTTTTGTGTTCACATTGTTCCTTAACTTTGCAACTATGTCAAAAATTACATTCGCTAAATGATTTTTTCCACGCCAGTTAAGGTGAAGACCATGAGTGGTGTCAAGTTCTCTGCCAAATTTGTGAGTTTCGATGCTATGAGCATTTATAAAATTGCTGCAGATATCTGCATAACATCTATTTGTTGGAATTACTGCCTTGTAACACACAAGGATTGTAGTAAGGCATGTTGTGTGGAAAACTACAATTACGTTGGAATGCTTCAGGTGGTTTAGAGTTACTTTTAAGACATTACCAGCATGCAAACCTTCGTTACGTGGAACGTCATTTGAGCCACCACAGATCATGATGTAGTCTTTGTTTGTTATCTTTTGAGGAATATCGGTTATTGTTGAAAGTACTTGTCAATGAGAGCACCTGGTTTGATATAACCTAGGGTACTTACCTCTTTGTTGGCGTTTAGTATTTCGTGAGCAACACCTCTAATATGGCTATCAAGCAGTAAAAACACTTTTTTTGAGGCATTTGTTGAGATGGTTACATTTGCTGTCTTCTTGAGTGTTGGAAACATATTACTTTTATCTTCAAGTGTCGATTTCAGCTGACATGGATGCATAGTTTGTGTAATTTTTGTGTCCTTTTCCTCTTTGTTTATGGTTTGATGGCTTTTTGATAGAGAACTTTGTTGCAGCAAACGCGAATTTTTTACTGTAGATGATGCAGAATGTTCACTATTGTTAGTGTACCAAGCAGCATGCATTGGAGTAACGGTATTATTAACGTTATGTTTGGTCATTGTGTACGTTTCTATTTTGTTACACCCGCTGTTTGTCTGCTCGGTGGTCTTTAGTTTATAATGTTCACTTTCAGCATTTCTAAGTCTGTCAGCTAGCAATCTCTTTTCCTCCATTGATCTGCGCACAATTTCTTGTAGTGAATTAATAGTTTCAACAAGTTTGGTTTTGTCGGGGTGCACATCACACATTACACAATTACATTTCTTATTGGACTGTTTTTCACTGTAGCTTTTTTTTTTTAGCACTGGACTTTGAACTTTGTGGAGCACTGCTGGTACATTTTTTTTAACCTTGACGCTTGATAACTTAAGGGATTTCACAAAAACTGAGGATACAACTTCTTTCACATCTATATATGCCGCCATCTTGAACCTATCCTTAAGAGTATGATGGACCAGGAGTAACCGTTAGACCACAGACTAACCTAACAGTCGCGACACTCACTGCTGTAAAAGTCGTTATCGTTCGACAGATGGAGCAACACTAGCGCTCCAAGCGGCGAGTAAGGTGAACATCAGAGGCGTCGTAAGCATAATGTTTGTTTTGCATCCATTTCCTACGTAAGTTAAGAAATATTTGAGTTATTTTCTTGCCCCCAAGGGTTTGTGTAGTATCAGAAGACATATGTTTCTAAAAATGATGCTAAAATAAGCGCAAGTATGGACAAAAACCATGAATCGAGTGAAGAAACATTTGTCACGTTGGATAGATTTGCAACTTCCCTCGTTGATATCAAAAGAATATAAACACACAGATTCACACGTAAGAAGCACAGACATGTACCTCTACATGCAACAGCGATTGACAGCTCATTTATCGTTCTGTAGGCCTACCGTGTTTGTCATTGTCGCCTGTTGCCACAAGTCTGACCTTCATCTTTACATTATTCTAAGTGGGACAAGCAACTGCCAAATAGTGGGTGAAATATGTTGAAAACTTTATAATGAGCTGATTACATTACATTTCACGCAAAGCCAAATATTAGAATAATTTTCAAACACTGTCAGTGAACAAGGTGCTAACAAAATAATGTCATCAACAGAAGTGAATGAAATACATACCAAAGAAATCAGCAGCCCAAATGAGCCAACTTCTTCAGTTTCGTATTTGCTTCCAAATTTGTCTTCATAACTTTTGAAATGGCAATAAAAACTGTCGAATCTTTGTGGCAGTTTCCTCTTCATCGTCAGTTGAGGTGGCTTATTTGGAATGTCAAACAGTGTGGGTACTGCATTCCACACGAGTTTGTTATTGTCTACGTTCATGAACTGGTTTTGTTCGAAATGTAGCGAACAAAACCTAATATTATTATACAGGTAAACTGGGTCTTTCTTCATAAGGTCTTCTCGTCTGCTTTTAACTAGCCATTTTCCGCTCCTAAAACGAAACAGTCATCATTTACACACATGTAGTTTGCAAGTGAATCCTGACGATACAGTTTAGTAACACGATGGTATATACCTGTCAAGAACCTTAGGAAACCTAACAAAAGACAGCTGTGGTGTCTTCTTCCTGTTGTTGCTGCAATTTATGGCTACAAACGCTCCCGATGGTAAAAACCATTGTATAAATCAAAATAAACAATCACTATTCGCTTTCATGATCGCGCCAAACTCACAGTTTAACGTACCGGCCGCTTGGGGCGCTGCTGGCGCAGTAGGCAACAATCGATCGAGGCGAAGTGTCCCGACTGTTATGATGGACAGTGTGTATAGTCACATTTGTTTACAAATGTGATAGTATACATCTGATGTGTCACGTTTATTTATAAATGTGACAGTATACATGTGATGTGTTACGACAGCGAAAGGAACCTCCAAAAAATCGTAACACAACACACACACAAATGGCATACTAACTAATGTAAATCCACCCAATGATGGAGGTTTAAACCTTTGAAACGCGTCGTGGAAATAAATAAAACGGTGATAGGTAACAGCAAACTTGTTTTTCATTTAATGTCAATAACAGTCACGGCAAAGCCTAACCTAAAATGTTCGCATTTGAAGCGAAGTGTCGTGACTTATGTTAGACTGTGCCCTGTGGTTAGACTCGGTTTGGTGGGACCGACACCCCTTAGCAACTAGCACGTGGATCTGTCACAGGCCCTGGATCCTGGGAAACGAAACGCAATCCATCCAAAAACTATATTTTTTTTAAGAATTAGCATGAACATAAATTATTTATAGTGTTCCAAAAGAGTCTCCACTGGAGGAACCGATGCAGCACACTATATTACTAAGAGTGAAAATGTTAGTAAAGAAGTTTGTCTGGCATCATAGGAGCCAAAAAAAGTTGTAAATAGTAGTGAGAGACCATAGTATAACGAAGAACCCATCAAGTATTGACTGAGGCAACACTCGTGTCAAATGGCAGTTCCATCTCTGTTGTGAAACACGATTTGTATTTGTTGATTTTATGTTGACAAAGACTGGGTAGTTAAATGAACAAAGTTTATGTCACATAATAACATTGCTCAAACTTTTATCAGTAATACATGAAATGTATTTGCAGTTGCAAATATGGGCAACCATCAGCTGTATAATGAAATGACAATCAAAATTTGTGGCAGATTGGGACTTGAACCTAGATTTCCTGCTTATCATGAGTGGCCAACTTATTGTTTTGCTATCTGAGAACAACTCAGTAGCCTGACCCAAACTCCCATACAGTGTCAACAATGAGTCTGCAACCTGTACTTGTACCTCCATTATGTATATTCCCATAAAGGGGAGATATTATTACTTGAAAGTCATTTGCCCCAGTGTCAGTGGATAAATATGATACTGCAGTGCTTGTATTCCATTCCTGTCTGAAGTAACTTTACAACATAATTTGGTATAAAACAAGCACTGCAATATCGTATCATTCCTATCAGTAAGTCGGACAATGCTGATTATCTTGTTTGTACTGTCTTGTATTGGTAAGAGATGGCCACTCTTGGGTAATATCATGTGGCTTAGTGCCAGCTGATCCAAAACTGCTCTGACACTTCATCTCTAAGTCCCTTGTGGCAGAGCAGTTGTGTTATGGTAAGTTTGGGACTTAGAGACTCAACAATATGTTAATATTTTATCAGATAAGTTTATTATTTATTTTATAGTGTACGAAATCCTGCTGGAGTGTCGTCATGTAAAAGCAGGACTTAATCAGTTTTCACATACTGGAGTGCAGAGTATTAACAACTAGATAACAGGTAAGCTTACCAGGTTGAGTATGTGTGGATAGCCTTCAGTAGGCAGCATAACAATAAGAAGGGAGTTTCTGTGTTGTAACTCGGTCACACACCCCTGTTAGCCCTTTGCTTGCTGTGCCAGGCAGTTTGTTCTATATTTACATTGAGTTTCTGGCCTTTATTATCCCTCCATGTAAACTGGTGTATGAATAGCTCAGTCCTTAAAATTTTGTATTTGTGGGGATTCACAGCCTCCAGATGTTTAATAAATGTAAACATGGTCTGTAGTAAGCTGTAATGCAATTTTTATTTAATCATACTATTATTTGTAATTAAGAGTGATTTGAAAATTACATGAAGTGCAGTTGTTACAAATGTGCTTGACAATGACATGTAGTCAAAATCAGCTTATGGCTCGATTAAATAAAAATCGCATTGGAGCCTACTGTGGACCATGTTTACATTTATTAAATACCTCAGTTAATGGCTCACTTGCCCACAAAAGGCAATGGTCCTGAGTTCAAGTCTCGAGTCTGGCACATAGTTTTAATCTTCCAGGAAGTTTCCTATCAGTGCACACTCCACCAAAAAGTACATTACATGAGATTTCGAAAATAGTTGTGGTCTAATGTACAATTTAAGCAGATCATTTGATATTTCATTTCTGCAAATGAAATACAATTCGTTTATAACACTTAATATTTATTGGTAAGACTTGTCTCCACCATCAGATGGCAGTATTGTAACCTAATATCAAGTGGAAAGTATTTATTTCTATGCAGATTAGGGATGACCAAAAAATAATGAGAAATATTCAGTTATGCATTTTGTACTTCACAGGTCATTTACAAAACTGTCTTTTACCCAATTTACTTATCCCAGCGCTTAATCCACTGATGGAAATAGTTCCAAAGTTGTCTCAGTTTATGTCATATGTCGAGACACACATCTTTTTGCCTCGTCCTCACCTTTGTAAATACAGTATCTGATCAAAAAGTATGTGGTCACCACAATGTAATGCAAGATCAACCTCTAGATGTCACAAGAAGCAGAACTGTCAGTATAAAAGGAGGTGTGAAGTGTTGTCAATAAAAAAGCAGTAATGGTAGAAAGAGCCAGTCAGAAGAGATCAATGACTTTGAAAATACACTAGTTATTGGATGTCACCTTAATAACAGTTTTATCAAGGATGTTTTAGCCCTTCTAAATCTGCTCAAGCTGACTGTTGACGATGCAACTGTGAAGTGAAAGTAGGTAAGAATAACTATCACTAAACCAAGACAAGGCAGACTTCATATACTAATGTACCAGGACCATCGGGCATCACGCAGTATGGTTGTAAGAAATTGCACAAAGTCAATGGAAGGAATCACTCATGAGTTCCGAAGTACTACAAGCAGTCCACCTACCACAATGAATAAACATAGTTAGTTAAAAAGAATGGGAAGCAAATGCTGAGCAGCCCCACTATAAGCCAAACATTTCTGTAGTAAATGCTAAGTGAAGTTCAAAGTGGTGTATAGGGTTACACCATTTGGAAAGAAAGATCGGTTAGAGGTTAACATCCTGTCAAAAGTGAGAACACCACTGGACAGTGGATGACTGGAAGTAAGTGATTTGAAGTGATGAATCGTGTTACACCCTGTGGCAAATCAATGGACGCATTAATGAGTTTGGTAATGTATGGAAAACGTTACCTACCATCATGCGCGGAGTCAACAGTGAAGTCAGTATGGGAGAGATTTCTTGGTTAGGGTGTGGTCCCCGTACTGTACTGAAGAAAACTCTAAATGTGGAAGGCTGTAAACACATTTCATAACGTTTTCTTCAGTGTGCAGTAGAGGAACAGTTCAGAGATGACGACCGATTGTATCAGCATGACAGTACATGTAAGGCAATGGTTTGGGGACAATAACATTCCTGAAATGGATTGATTTGCACAGAGTTCTGATCTGAACCCAGTGGAGGTGGTGATGTTGGACACTGAGGTCTGGAACGAACTGACATTCTAACTCTCCCCAAAGGTGTTTGGGAAGAGTTAGAATGTCAGTTCGTTCCAGACCTCAGTGTCCAACATCACAACCTTTCTGGTTTTGGCTCTTGGGTTCCCATTTTTCCACAGACATTCAGACAGCTCATTGAAAATGTCTCCAGTGCAGTCCAAGGTGTCAATGGTAAAGGGTGGACATACAAAATATTAATATCCACTAGCAGGTGTCTGGATACTTTTGACCAGGCTGTTTATGGTATGGTCCTCAGTCCAACCAAGTTAAACCAGTTCCTCCAAATTCTTGAACTACTTACACTTTATCTGATTTACCACATTCATCTGCATTCTTTTATCTGTATCCTGAACTATTTTAAAGGTTCAGACACATTTTTGGACAACACTTTTGTTTGTCCTATCTCACTTGCAACACATTGGTTTATTCCTAGTTCTTGTGCACACCTGCATCAGCTCATCGTACTTGCCTCTCATTTGCAAACTCTCCACTATTTTTCCAAATGCAATATTCACTATGTCCCTCTCAGAGACCATCAAATAATCTTTGAGAACTACTCACAATAACCACTGCAATCATTCCTACTTATCTCAACCCAAATGAAGATTTCAACCCACCCTTTTCCTGCCAAACTCCAATCCTACTCCTCCCCTGTGTACTACATCCTATATATCACTTCTTTCCCACATACATAACACATATGCACTTTCCTCTAACCCAAAATTACAAATCATTTGGTCAGAGGAAAGGAATTACTGTTACTTTCAGGTCCCCTTCTTTACAACAGTGGCTTAATTCTGAAGTTTAATCTAACAGATATGAAGCACATAGGCCAGAAGTGGAGCAGTTTCCCATACAATAATATTATCAATTATTACTCATAATATTTCACATCTGATATTGAAATGTAATGTCTAATTTTTTGGTAACAAATACCAGCTGGTCGTAATTAAAGTGCAGCTACTCACAGATTTCTAGTGTAGACTGTAATCATTGTATGGCAGCAAAACTTGGTAGATATTGGAATGTGTTACTGCGGAACCAATTTATATTCGAAAAACAACTGTTCCAGGTTTGGCCACCAGGTGTAAATCTGGTGCTGCGAATGCAAGAAAAACATATAGAAATATTTCCATATATAATGGATTAAGACTGGGACATGGGCAGAAAATGTTAAACAAATGAGAAAGGCATAATGTTGATTTTATTATTACTTGCCACTTAAACAATTTGTTCAGTATGAGCACAGGAGATAAGATGCTGTACAGTGCCAGACCTACATCTGGTGGCCAAAACGAGCTAATTTTTGTATAGTGTAAGTCAGATGCACATTAACGCATTATCATATCTGTCAAGTTTCACTGTTGTACAATAATTACAGTCTACACTGGACCTCCATGAGTAGCTGCACTTGCTTATATGCCTATCAATGTCTGAACACATCAAATATATGGCGAATTGTTATTATTATTTTTCCTGTGAGGACTTTCCGGTAGACATTATTTGTAATCAGATGGTTAAGAAGCCTCTTCTATATTACATTTTCTAAAGTTCTTGATAATGCCAGTAGAGTGGAACAGTACTGAAATTTGATGGTATTTCTTGATCTCCTCCATATACCGTAGCTTAACTTAATGTGTACTTCAGCCAATCAGGAAATGTTGTAGTGGTAAATGACTGGTTACACAAATAATTTAATATTTTACACAACTCTGAAGAATGATCTTTAATAAACTTCACTGATATTTATCATAACCGCAAGAAGTTTTTTGATTTTAAAGACATTATGTTGGACACTATTTCTGCTATTTTGGTGATAGTCAAATTCATATTACTGGAATTATTTTTAATATCTTGTCTGAAATATTCCATGACAGCATCTACTAAACCTGACAACCTCATATTTTAAGTAACAGTTATTAAATTTTGCAGTAGTGACATATAAATAGTAATTCTTTCAAGACTTTATCTATGAGTGGTATGGGAAAATACAATGACTATTTTCAAAACAGGGAAGGTATAATGACTGTTGTGGAGAATAGTGCCAACTCAGAGGCATATGACAGTGATTTACAGAATGACAGTAGGAAAACTGGGGATAATGGAGCAGTTTAAAAGTACCTTAGTGTGTGGTGGTGGTGGTGGTGGTGGTGGTGGTGCTGTACTTATGAGAGTGACAGGATGAACCCCATTGCTAGCATAAAGCCACCTCCTCTTAAATAGCACCAAGGGGGTAGATGAGACAAACATCCAACACGTGGATTATTATGGATGACATCACATGCCCTTACTTCATCAAACACTGCAGAGATATTGGGTATGTATCTATGACACTTACAGCTTCTGATAATCAGGGACTTTATGTCGCATCTCTTCTCTCATAGTGATTTAAGAACTGGTGAGAAATATTCTTTTCCACTACCAGCGTTTGAATTGGCTATCTGTGATTTGTACACTACTGCTAGTATGTGCAAGTGATCTCAGTTGTGGAAATGGGTTGGAGTGTGTAATGAAAGGTTGTTAAAGATGGAAACTATGAGGTGCACTACACTGTCTTTTGTACATTTTGTATGTAGGGACACTGTAACATGTTGAACAGATAACAATCGCCATACATATGTTGAGCAGTTGTCACTACATTTCCTTCTAAACCTTAATCACAACTTACAATAATTTGTAAAGTTATTAATAAATTTTTTTCCATGAAAAAAATTACAGGCACTGAAATTGAGTACGGTGTGGTTGAACACAATGAAACAGTATTTGTTGAAGGCTAATCAAATGGAAGCACATAAGTTCTATAAAACAAGACAAAACCATTGAGACACCCCAAAGCACATTATTTTTCCTAAACGTCAGTGATATCAATAAGAATCTGTAGTTACGGCACCTTTAGCAAGAAGGCTTTAGAGACACAGGTTGCAAAACTGTCATCAAGTACTGAAATTTCACCAACAAATGTAGCATACTGCGCATGAATAAGTGGAAAGATCTGTTTTATTAAATTAGGCAAATGATGATAACTGGTAAGTTACTGGAAACATTAACAACAGTAAAATATCTGAGACTTATCATCCAAAGTGATCTTAAGTGGATATTTCAAATAAACCTAGTTGTAGAAAAAATAGAAACTGGTTCAGATTCATTGGAAGAATCCTAAGGAAATGTAAAATCAAACATTGAAAACTCCGGCATAGAATAATGAAAATATCATGAAAAGGGTAGATTGCTACTCACCATGTAGCGGAGATGTTGAGTCGCAGACAGGAATAACAAAAAGACTGCCACACAAGTAAGCTTTTGGCCAAAAAGGCTTTCATTGCAATTAGACAACCTACACACACAAACTCTCACAAATGCAACTCACACTTACACACTCTCTGGCTGAATCAGTAGTGAACAGGAACTATAGTCTGGCTTCAGCAACCAGAGACTGTGGTCACGTGTTTGTATGTTATCTATTTCCAATGAAGGCCTTTTAGGCTGAAGGTTACTTGTTTTAGAGTCATTTTGTTGTGCCTATCTGTGACTCATCTCCACTATCTCATTATCAGCAATCTATCATTTTCACATTACTGTCTAAGGAAGTGTAACTCATCTACTGCAGAAATGTATTGCAAAATAGGTTCTTAGGTGATTCTTGACTATCATTCAACAGTATGGGACTCTTTCCATATTATATTTAATAGAGGTGATAGAGAAGATCCAAATAAGAGTGGCACAATTCATCAAGATCTCATTTAATAAGCACAAGAGTGCTATGAAGGTACTCATCAAACTCCACTGGCAGACATTACAAGAAAGTCATTGTACAAAGTTAAAATATCAGGAGTGTATATTCCAAGTATTTATATATTATGTCACCAACCATGAAAATTATATCAACATTGCAGAAACACTGTGAAGATACCTTTCACAAAATCAGCAAAGTTTACTGCAAAGGCCTTCATTTAAACAGTTCACCTCAAATAAATAAGTGGCTGAATGGATCACAACTGACAACATGATCCACTGTCCAGATACAGTCTTGCTTTCCTAATATATCTATAGAGCAGATATTGGTGAGAATACTCTGCATAGAATAATGGAGACTGTCACTTCATTTGAACCATAACACTGACCAAAGAGGTTCCTCACTGGATCACGTGACTGCTACATTCCCCGTACGAATGTGGAGAAGAAGGGGGAGTGGGCAGTGTTGTTGCTCAACTTTGCACAGATGAGCTACTTATGCAGAGGCACGAGTGGACCGCTTCTCACTGCATTGCGCAGGTGGAGTGTGTGTGATTGATAGCAGTCAAAAAAGATTATACAGCACAATATGAGGCCATTGAAAATGAGACTGAAGATTGGCGTCCAAAAGAATGATCCAGTTTATTTCCAGAAAGGGTCTGGTGTAATGGATGTTGTAATGTATCACTTTTATTCCCATGTATGGGTTTTGTTATTTTAAATTTGTCTATGAAAGCAAAATTTTATCAAAGGAAGGATACATTACGTTGCCAGTAAGAAAAGGAAATATGTTACTATAAAATTGGCAATTAGGTATTGGTTCTCTTAGTCTTTTCTTATAGCATAAAATGATTCTTAGGCATAGGAAATTACTTTCATTCTGATGGCAAGAATTAGCATCAGGCCATGGAGTCGTCGTTGGAAAGCAGCTTGCTTGGTGACACAAGACTTCGTTATTTTCAATCATTAACGCAAAAAGCTAGTTTCGTGTGAGTAATAATAATAGTCACAATTGGACTTATTGCAAATGTAGGCTGCAGGTCCAACTTGCAAATTTTGAAATGGGAAGCCGACAGCAAGCTTACGGTGTGCAATTTTTGTATCACCAAACTGATTATTTTCAATTAAATAGCTTACAGAACACAAATTTTATATAATCACTTTCATTAGTACCAGTACAGGAATGCAGTGTTTCTTACTATACCACCAAAATAAAGAGAAAATAACAAGTTACAGGAATGGTACAACCTTGTATCACCGATGCTAGATGAAGACGAAGGAAGGCATGAAGAAATATCAGTTCTATTAGTTCAAGAAAAAAGGACTGGAAATGTCTTTCACAGATAATTTAGATACAAAATGAAGCTGCTTTTGTGAGATGTAATCTTACCTCTAATATCCAAATGCCAAGTTCATTTGGATGGCTGCTTGCAGTAGAATGTTCTGCTACAGGCTGAGCACAATTTTTAGCATCCGTTACGATGAGAAACCCGTCTGCTGAAAATGTGGAGGTGATGGAATACAGTTTGACAGCCAATGAAATTCCTGAGACATCCTCAGATCAGAACTGTTGTAAGTCCATTTGTACTATAATTTCCTTGTCATCCAGGTTAATGTGCAGACTTTCATCCATGTGGTTGCTGATACTCCTGTGCATGTTGGTGGTTTCGAGCATGGTACACGCCAGTTTTCCATGAAGCAAAATGTCAAAGGTATAGCTAGCCTGTCTAATTACTTTATGAGGTCATGAGTAGGGTGGGTGTAATGCTGGTTAGGCAGTATCGTCATTCAGTATTATGTGGTCACAGTGCTGCAGAGCTTTATGGGCAAAAATTTGATGGGATCCATGTGCCTGTAGTGTGGTATCTTTAGTTGTGCATTATGTTGCTTAACTTTGTGGACAAGTTGTAGCAATTCTTTGTCTGTAGGCAATGGCGATGGTTCCGTGAAGTCTGCTGGAAGAATGAGAGTAAGGAGTTCTGTGAAAGACCCACAGCGATCTTCTTTATAAGCCGTGTGCACACCTAAAAGAAGCCATAGTGGGTCATCTGTACATTTCCATGCATGACACATCAGAGCAGGTTTTATGGTTCAGTGCCAGCACTTTACAAGACCTTTATTTTGTGGGTGGTAAGCTGTTATTCAAAATTGCTGGACATCACATAAATGACATTGTCCAGTAAAACGTGCTGACTCAAATTGTCTACCTTGGCCTATTGTTATTGTGTCATGGCAAACAAAACAGGAAATCCAGTACTTACCTCAGCTCAGTACAGCCGATAGATACGCAAAACAGAACAGAAATTCTTTTTATCCTAGCTTTCGGAACTTTGTTCCTTCGTCAGGGAGGAGAGAGGGGGGGGGGGGGGGAAGGGGAAGAAGGATGAGTGGGTTCAGTTACTCACAAACCAGGTTATGAAGCAACAGGGGAAAGGTAAACAGGGAGGGTAGCAAATATGGAGGCATGGGTGTCAGATGGAAGCCAAAGATCAACACCAAGTTTGTGTACGGTATCAAAAACTAGTTTGAGAAGCTTCGTCCAAGTAAGCGTAACAGAACAGAAATTTGAAAATGACATTGTCTATGAATCTTTGCCAGGTCTGTGCTGCATTTTTAAATCCATAATGAAAGTCATACAGTCCAAAGGGGGTAGTGATAGCTGCCTTTGGAAAGTCCTCTGCGTTCACAGGGATTTGCAGATACGCTTTCTTACAATCCAACATGCTGAAGACTGAGGCACCTGCTAAATGCTGTGCAAAGTCTTTACTGTCCAGGACAGGATAACATTCAGTATTGTGTAGAAATAAAGCAAAGCACCCAATAATTTCTGCATAGTTTACAGGTGATGTCCTTTTTGATATGAGCTGAATGGGTGAGGCTTGAGGACTATCGGACTGTCTAAGTAGCACAATTTGCCACGTCTCCTCTACAACCAACTTAGCAGTGTGAAGACTTTCTGGAGCTAGCCTGCTCAACTTGTGTCTGACCGGTAGGCTGGGCATATTATTTGTTTTATGAACTGCACTGTTACTGATAGCACACTGTTTGAACCGCACATGCAAATTAGGGGAGATGGGAACACACACAGCAGTTACAAAGGCAACAGCAGAACAATGCACTTGACTAACCTGCACCAGTGATGATGAAGCTGTGGCATTAGTATCTCAAACCCCCAGGAGGTTGGTAATTGGTACACACTGTTCAGGTGCATGGAGGTCATTGTTGATACCACTGGCACTGCCCAAGAAAATGTCACTTTCACTTTTGACTGAGAAGAACAGATGTCAGTCATGTAAGTCACTGTCTTGTAATTACTTGTCTTCAGCTCTAAACTTGCGTGAAGGATCTATTGTTTTTGAAGCAAAATGATTTGGAGAATGTGAAATAGTTCATAGCTAATGTGGGGTTATCACTGTAGAGTACACATGGGTGAGGATACTACAGATAGAGTAATGGAGACCACAAATAACAATCATGTACACTTTATTGAAACACAGACACACACATCCAAACATATGAGTACACAACATCAGCCAGTAACGAACTGAGTCAAAGACTGTTGTTGCGGTAGAGCTGTAGTGCGGGCTAAGGAGTTTCCTCACTGGACTGCACGATTGCTGCTATGTTGCCGCACGTCTGCCTGGCTGAACAGGGATCACAGTGTCATATTCAGGGGTCAATGATTTTCAAACTGATATGTGGCAAGTGGTGGGAAGTCAATGGTACATGTGACTACTGAATGATCCATTCTATATTTGACAACCTCACCACCATAATTCATTTTATTCTGCTCATGGCTCTTTTCAAGAGGTTTATGAGGTTTTTTACAATGTGTACTCTACAGTCTAGGCTTAAGTGTCTTTCCTGTCCAAAAAGTTGCAGCTTTTTACCTGAGTACTGACCCTGTTAATATTTTCAAAGCTGTCACACTTTTGACTTGTTTGATGATATCCATTGCTTTCTATTGTGCACCAATATTTTTGTACTTACAGCACTACTACACTCAGAATTCTTGATAATCCATCTAGGATATTTGTCTGCATTTATGATTTTTTCTCCCTACTTTTGTTTTCAAACTTCAGTTCTTGGATCCCATAGTATTGGCTACACTAATCTATTCTTTCTTCTGGTAAGAGTGTTTGATACAGTTCTTCCCTTGTATATTCATTCAACCACCTATTAATTTAACAGTTAATCTGTTCGATTGATTCTGAACACACTAACTTTGAGATACATTTAAATTCTTCCAGTTTCATCTATTAACCTCCCATGATCCATATTTCACTCCCATATGGTGCTGTGATCTAGTAGCGCCTTAGTTTCATGTCAGTGTTTTAGAGAAAGAAGTTCTCTCCTGCTGCATCACATACTTTGACCATCCTGTGTGATCATACTTCCTAGCTACTAAGTATTTGATTTCTTCTGTTGTTCTCTCCCCTTCAAATTTGATGCAAAATAAGTCACTACTCCCATTTCTACCAACTGTTGACAATCATTTCAAGTATTCATCCAAGTGAATTTACACCACAAAAAGATATTCAAAACACTTAAAAAGAAATAGTAAAATATTTAAAACCATGACAAATAGAATTAACCACACCAGCTCCTAGCATGTATCAGTACCTTCCACCCTCATGGTTGCAGTGATATGTCATGATATGAGCTACTTCAGACACTAAAAGCTTTGGTGAGCCATCCTAATCCATAGCTGCTCAGTCGCTGCATACGATTTTCACAAATTGATCACAGCTGGATCCTGAGTCTACCCATTTCACTTATCAGTGTTGCTGCATATGATTTTCACTAATTGATCACAGTTGGATCCCCGAGTCCACACATTTCACTATTAGTGTCCCAGACATGCTCATGGGCACCAAATCAGGTGACCTATAGTTCACACAAACATGCCCATATCCCTGAGGAGTTCATTGCACAGTCACGACACAATGTGGGAGCAATGGGATAGTGCAGTGTCTTGCTGAAGATACAATCTCACCAGTGGACCCACTGACATCATCTCCGAACTCTTAGTCTCCACGTGCTTGGAGAGACGACTCACGAGTCTACTGCTGTCCCTGTTACTGACAACACACCACTTGAGTCTGTTGTTGGGTACAACTATATTGTGCCAGCATTGAAAGAAGAGTGAGTAACAAGTTTGCAATTATTACCGAGGACTTAAGGCATTGTTGGTACATGCACATAGTCGAGGATGATGACTGACTCTACATATAAGTATAACTTTAAGTTCCCTGCTGCAATTTTCTCTCTGTATGTGGGGAATAATCTCAGACACTACTGTTGGGATATTTTATACACTTGCACAATTTGAGATGGTTTCTCTGAAGTAGTTATTATTAAAATAATAGAGAGAGAGAGATCGGTTCTGGTACCGCGATTTTTCAGGGAAAGTTTCTGAGATTAGACCTCTTGAAACATTATTTTAACTCTTTTTTGATCATCTTAGAAGTGTCAATACAACATTTGTTTTACATTGCGTCAACTGTAGCAAAAGTTTTATCATATCACATCTCAAAATATGCATTCTTAATCACAATGTCAGACAACCTCTCTTTTTCAAACCTCGTTCTGCAGTCGAATGGAGTCTTACACGGTGACCCAATGAGCCCTTCGCTGTACATTCTTGCCACTGAAGAAGTACTGCGAATTGGAGAAAATGAAGAAGATGTATACATATATGCATATGCTGACAACACAGCAATAGGATCAACAGATCTACATCTACATCTACATCGTTACTATGCAATTCACACTTAAGTGCATGGCAGAGGGTTCATCGAACCATTTTCATACTACTTCTCTACCATTCCACTCTTGAACGGAGCGTGGGAAAAAGGAACACCTAAATCTTTCCATTTGAGCTCTGATTTCCCTTATTTTATTATGATGATCATTTCACCCTACGTAGGTGGGTGTCAACAAAATATTTTCACATTCGGAAGAGAAAGTTGGTGATTGAAATTTCGTAAACAGATCTCGCCACAAAGAAAACCGCCTTCGTTTCAGTGACTGCCACTCCAACTCGGGTATCATATCAGTGACACACTCACCCCTATTGTGCGATAACACAAAACGAGCTGCCCTTCTTTGCACTTTTTTGATGCCCTCCGTCAATCCTACCTGGTAAGGATCCCATACCGTGCAGCAATATTCCAGCAGAGGACAGACAAGTGTAATGTAGGCTGTCTCTTTGGTGGGTTTGTCACATCTTCTAAGTGTTCTGCCAACAAAGTGCAGTCTTTGTTTCACCTTCCCCACAATATTATCTATGTGGTCTTTCCAATTTAAGTCGCTCATAAATATAATTCCTAGGTATTTAGTCGAATCGACAACCCTTAGATTTGTGCGATTTATCGTATACCCAAAATTTATCGGATTTCTTTTAGTACCCATGTGGATGACCTCGTACTTTTCTTTGTTTAGTGCTAATTGCCACTTTTCGCACCATACAGAAATTCTCTCTAGATCATTTTGTAATTGGAATTGATCAACTGATTATTTTACTAGACTGTAAATTACAGCGTCATCTGCAAACAATCTAAGGGGGCTGTTCTGATTATCACCTAGATCATTTATATAAATCAGGAACAGCAGAGGGACTATGACACTACCTTGCAGAACGCCAGATATCACTTCTGTTCTACTCGATGATTTACAATCTATCATTACGAACTGTGATCTCTCTGAGACGAAATCACGAATCGAGTCACACAACTGAGACGATACTCCATATGCACGCAATTTGATTAATAGTCGCTTGTGAGGAATGGTATCAAAAGCCTTCCAGAAATCCAGGAATATGGAATCGATCTGAGATCCCTTGTCGACAGCACTCGTCACTTCATGGGAATAAAGAGCTAGCTGTGTTGCACAAGAACGATATTTTCTGAATCCATTTTGGTTATGTATCAATAAGTCATTTTCTTCAAAGTGATTCATAATGTTCGAGTACAGTATATGCTCCAAAATCCTGCTGCAAATTGAGGTCAGTGATATGGATCTGTTATTCAATGGGTTACTCCTATTTCCTTTCTTGAATATTGGTGTGACCTGTGCTACTTTCCAGTCTTTAGGAACAGACCTTTCGTCAAGTGAGTAGTTGTATATCATTGCTAAGAAAGGCGCTATTGTGTCTGCAAATTCTGAAAGGGACCTGATTGGTATACCATCTGGACTGGAAGACTTGCCTTTCTAAAGTGATTTGAATTGTTTTGCAACACCTAAGATATCTACTTTTATGTCACTCATGCTAACAGCTGTTCTGGTTTCGAATTCTGGAACATCTATTTCATCTTCTTTCGTGATGGAATTACGGAAAACTGTATTTAGTAACTCTGCTTCAGTGGCACCATCGTCGGTAACATTTCCATTGCTATCACGCAGTGACTGTATTGACTATTTTTTGCCACTGGTGTACTTTACATATGACCAGAATCTCTTTGGATTTTCTACCATATTTTGAGATAATATTTCATTGTGGAAACTATTAAAAGCATCTTGCCGCACTAAATTTCGAGATTCCTTGAAACTTAGCCAGTCTTGGGGATTTTGCGTTGTTCTGAATTTGGCATGCTTTCTACATTGCTTCTGCAACAGTGTTCTGTCGTGTTTTGTGTACCATGGTGGATCAGTCCCATCTCTTATTAACTTATACGGTATGAATCTATCTATTGCTGTTGATACTGTATCTTTGAATTTGAGCCATATCTGGTCTACACTTACATAATTAGCTTGGAAGGAATGAAGACTCTCTCTTAGGAAGGCATCAAGTGAATTTTTACCTGCTGTTTTAAATAGATATATTTTGTCATGTTAACAGAATTTTATGGCAGTTCATGGTAGAAAAACATTATAATAAATGAAAAGTGCCAGTTTGCTTTTGTTGTACAATATTGCAGAACAAAAGGAAACTGATGCTTTTCGTTTATGAGATATATTTTGAGTTTAGTTTTAGTTGTTTTGGTTGATATGGTTTTGAGCCTCGTTAAAATGACCTTGTGTTCACTAACCCCTGTATCCGTCATGATGCTCTCTATTAGATCAGGATTATTTGTGGCTAAGAGGTCAAGTGTGTTTTCACAACCATTTATAAATTGTGTAGATTCATGAACTAATTGTTCAAAGTAATTCTCAGAGAAAGCATTTAGTACAATTTCGGAGATGTTTTCTGTCTACCACCAGCTTTGAACATGTATTTTCGCCAACAAATCGAGGGTAGATTGAAGTCTCCACCAATTATAACTGTATGAGTGGGGTACTTATTTGTAATGAGATTCAAGTTTTCTTTGAAGTGTTCAGCTATTGTATCATCTGAGTCGGGAGGTCGGTAGAAGGAGCCAGTTATTATTTTGGTACAGCTGTTGAGTATAACCTCTACCCATAGTAATTCGCAGGTACTATCTATTTCAACTTCACTACAAGATAATCTACTACCAACAGACACAAACACACCACCACCTACTTTATTTAATCTATCCTTTCTGAACACGGTTTGCACCTCTGTAAAAATTTTGGCAGAATTTATCTCCAGCTTTAGGCAGCATTCTGTTCCTATAATAATTTCAGCTTCAGTGCTTTCTATCAGCGCTTGAAGCTCTGGTACTTTTCCAACACAGCTATGACAATTTACAACTACACTACCAACTGTTGCTTGGTTGATTCTCGTTGTTTCTTTGCCCTGTACCCTTTGAGACTGGAGCCCTTTTTGACCTTTCCCAAGACTTTCTAACCTAAAAAACCGCCCAGTCCACACCACACAGCCCCTGCTACCCGTGTAGCCGCCTCCTGTGTGTCGTAGACACCTGACCTATTTATTGGAACCCGAAACCCCACCACCTTATGGCGCAAGTCGAGGAATCTGCAGCATACACAGTCGCAGAACCGTCTGAGCTTCTGATTCAGACCCTCCACTCGACTCTGTACCAAAGGTCCGCAATCAGTCTTGTTGACGATGCTGCAGATGGTGAGCTCTGCCTTCATCTCGCAAGATATACAGAAGCTGCAGAAAATCATTGAGAAAATAGATAAATGGTGCAGTGAACACAAACTACACAAAAACATAACAAAGATTTTCAGAAAAGGAGTCAAAACACCCAAGAGTGCAGAAATCAACATCAGAGGACAAAAAATAAAAATCTCATCAGACTTTAAATACCTAGGGGTGACATTGCAACCAATAGTCAAATGCTTCATGAAACATACAACAGAACGTGCAGCCCAATCACTAATAATAGCAATACAGGACATCAAAAACATCCGCCTACTCAGTCTAGAAATGGCCATGAAATTATTCTACGCAAAAATCTTGCCAATCCTGGCCTATGGGATGGAGGTTATATGGAACCACCTGACAGAAAAAAAATCTAGAAACACTAGAAAAGGCAAAATCGACGTATCTAAAAAGAGCACTAGGTTTCTCAAAGACAACAAGATCTCAACTAGTGTACCTGTTACCAAGAGAGACATTCCTAATTGAAGACATCAAACTTTGATATATGATGCCACATGCCAGGGCTTCCAGAAATCAACTGAAGATCATGGAGGATAAATGAGAAAAAGTATGGCCGGAGTTCTATGGCACCGGAGCAATGACGAACCGCTCGTGGACAGCACCAAACTTCGAACTGCGACAAGTCGTAACTAGATTATCTATTCACGGCTTTCATTGTCTAATTTGCAAAAACAAAACTTATCACGACCCAACCACAAAATGTGTGTGTAAACTATGTAACGAAGGCTGTGAACAATATCACATACAACTGTGCAGTAAAAGAGTGAAATCTATAAAAGAATATGCAAAACTGTAAATGTAAAATGTTAAGCAATGTAACGATATATGGCTATTTGGCTGCTATTTTATTAAATAAATAAAAAATAAAATATGCATTTCTGATTTATTTTTTTTGTCAGAGGTACCAGTACAGTGTACCAGCACATACCGACAAATCAAGCACTGGCAACTTCATTAGCACAATACACAATACACAGATGTGCACTCCTGCCCGTACCCCACTGTGCATACCGCACAGCAGCGATACTGCATGTGCCTATGCATCATGCATTAAGACAGCTTGGAAGGGGGGGAGGGGTGATGGGGACCACGTCATGAGCTATGCTTACTTCAACAGGCAGTCATATGAGTACGGTTCATGTTATTGCATGCGAGGTAGCTTACTTACTCACCATCAGTCATCATAACAAAACTACTGATATGTGAGTGCAGCCAATGTTGTCATCTTGCTTGATTATTATGCCAGAGGCCAAAAAAACGTCTCATGACATGCCTGTCATGTGACGTATCGAATTAAACTTTACAATTCACTATGGTAACAGGAACACACACATTATTTTCTGAGCATTAGGCCGTGGTCTAAAGCTTATTCCTCTGCCTGCCATTTAGTCTTCCAAATCTGGAGACATCACATACCCGGTATGCATACAATGGTCGGTTGATGACATCATCAGACCCCTGCCTAAGAGCACAGAGTCGTGCCAGTGTGTGTGTGTGTGTGTGTGTGTGTGTGTGTGTGTGTGTGTGTGTGTGTGTGTGTGTGTGTTTAATGCTAAGGCCACAACTGCCTAATTTCAATACCACTACTTTTCTGTTAAAGTTGTTTTTACAGAAAAGCAGGGTGACTGAACTTAGAAAACTTGTGGACCTTAGTACTAGATAAATCTCCATGAAACATGCTGACATAACTCCACAACCTTATGTAATGGTCTGACGATGTCACCAGACAATTGTTGCTTGGCTGCATGTAAACATTTTAGCTTGCCGAGTTTGCCTGTGATTGCAACTGCTTTTTGAGGTGTTATACCTATGATGGTCTCTCCAGTGTTGAAAGACAAAATGTTAGGCAGAGAAATAAGCCTGGGACCATGGCCTAATGTCAATAAAACAACTATTACCAGCCCAACATGAAACTAACTGCATAGGTCTATAAAGATGGCATACTTGATGTGTATGTATCCATGTCATGTCAGTACAATAGATGATGTCATCCTACAAGATGATGCTTAACCATACAGCCTCACCTATAGCAATCTGCCACACTTCAAACACATCACAGGGTGCTCCCACTTTGGTAAGACATTTAACTCTCTTTTGGGAAGATAATGGTTCAAATCACAACTCAGCCATCAACATTTAAATCTTCAATGGGCTAGAGATAGAGAACCCATGGCTTCAGGCAAATGCCGAGACTTAGTTTGAAAGTTTTCCTAATTTGAGCTTGTGCTCCATTTCAAACAGCCTCTTCACTGGCCCAACACTAAACCCTAACCTTCCTTCCTTTAAACATTGCATAAACTCGAACATACATTCCTTATACAGACCTGCTTCTTCATATTTATGCTATGCCACTGAATGGCTATTATACTTTGGCCAAGATTCATCATATTTACACTTAACTTATATTTTTGCGTGATTTATGGAAAAAGTGTTACAGACAGGAATACTCAATTGTACAGGTGAAAGTTCATTGAAAATAATCAGAGGATAGTATTTTGATGGTATACTACAAACTGCACATTATAACTCGTGCAAATATTAATGCACTCACTCATAACAGCTCAAGCAGCTCATAATAATCAGATGAAATTCTGACCACTTGTTTTCACTTGTTCATGACAGTACTGCCGTACACATGAGAAAACCTCCATTCTCCACAAAAGGTTTTTGACTACTGTATAACACAAGTATTATCCAGCAAAGCCAACCTGAAGACCTGATCTAGGTGACACCACCAATAATATACTTTCACCAGATACAGAGGAACAGAGTAACGGCAAACACTCCAGTATTCTTAAAGTGGAGTAACATCATGTGCTATATGTCTAGTTGTTACATAAGGTGAAATGCGTGTTTCCAACAAGAACTGAAAATGGGACAGACATAAGAGGTTATCAAAAAGTTTCTGTTCCATCACCATACAGTACAGAATTGGTACCCCAATCAGGCAAAATCCTGTGTGCATTGAAGCAATCATCCCACCGGTGTGGCAAATTGAAGATACCTGTTGTATAAAACATTGCAACCTGTTGAGTGAAGAAATCCACAGCTGCCTGCTGCACATCCTCATCCGACAGGAATCGCGGACCCTTTGAGGTCTTTTTAAGGAACCAAAGGCGTGGCAATCACATGGGGAGATAACAGAACTACAGGACGAGTGCTTTAGTGTTCCCACTTGGATAAGCCCGCCATAGCCCATTAACACCAAATTTCGCCGCACTGTCCTAACAGGTAACTTCATCTTATGTCCCACAGGCCGTATGCCACTGTGTTGTCTGTGGTGAGAGGTAATGCTGAAATTTGATATTCTCAGTACTCTCTTGACACTGTGAATATTGAATTCCCTATCAATTTCCGAAGTGAACTGTCCCATGCCTCTAGCTCCAACTATCATTCCATGTTCAAAGTCTCTTAATACCTGCATAAAAAGTTCTTGGTTTACTTGCCGCATCAAATTTGGATAAAATCCCAAGCTTTCGATGACTGCCTCCATCATCATTGTCAGGGGTAAAACTGACTGTCATGGACCGGTGAGGCTTCCGCTTTTATAAGCAGTGGACAGCTTCTCATTGACTGGATGAAGTCACGGTGAAAATGGCGTGTTTGGAGGTGGTGGCCTCTATGTCCATAGATTTTGTTTGCACGCTTAATCCAGCGTTGTTTGCAGCGCCATGCATCGCAACAGACTGAGAACTGCGAAGAATGTAAGAAGTCTCCCTCTGCGCTCTTTCTTTATCAACTGCGCACTTCCATGCATTGCTGAGTGCATATCCGGAGTCTCTGTTGAAATTATTTTCACATAGTCTAATTTCAACTGCTTCCCTGATGACAGAGTCCCAATAGTTTAAAGCATGAGCAAGTATTCTTGTTTCATCGAACAGAATCTTGAGTTTATTTCACCATCGAATAGAATCTTAAGTTTATTTAACAAACTGTACTCAGCCACCACTGATTTTTCTAGATACCTGTATTTCAGGTGACGCTTATGTTCCACACAGCAATTGGCAACAGTTCTTATAGACTGGCCCACATAATTTTTGCCACACTTGCAAGGAATGCTGTAAATTCTCGGTACTCTCAGGCTGAGATTATCTTTCACGGGTCGCAACATTGCCTTAATCTTCCTGGGTGGCCAGAAGACTGGTCTGATTTCAAGCCGGCTCAGGACTCTGCTGATCTTGCTGGTCGTTGCACCGCAGAATGGTAGCCATGCGATGTGTTGGTCCTCTTGATCTGTTCAAACAGTGTCCTTCCTAGGTTTCTTTGCCAGAGTAGATCTGATATCATGATCAGAATATCTATTTTTTTTTAATACCATCATCAGATGGTTAATGTCCGAAATAGTCCTTGCACTGTGTACCAAGGTATTCAGCATAACTCTCTTCTGAGCTGGGTGGTGAAAACTACGTGCATTTAGATATAAACCTGTATGCATTTGTTTTCTGTACACAGAACGTCCGAGACGTCCATCTGATTTTCGCTCCACCAGCACATCTAAGAAGGGCAACTTCCCATCTTTCTCCACCTCCACTGTAAATCTTATGTTCTGGTGTCTACCATTCAAATGATCAACAAACTGCTGCAGGGCCCCATTGCCATGTGGCCAGATTAATAATGTATCGTCATCATACCTGAAGAAGCAGGATGGACATAAGGGAGCACTGTTCAATGCTCATTCTTCGAAATCCTTCATGAAAAAGTTAGCTATGGCTGGTGACTCTGGCGAACCCATGGCTGTTCCATCAGTCATTTCATAATATTTTCAGCCATACAAAAAATAGGTGGTTGTCAAAGTGTGTCGAAATAACTTCAGTATTTCGGGAGAAGAATGAACAGCCAACAGTTTCGATGTATCTTCCACCGGTACCTTTGTAAACAAAGAGACCACATCTAGGCTGATCTTGATATCATTCGGACCTATCCTAATCTGCTTTATAACGTCAACAAACATTTTTGAGTTATTAATATGATGGCTACAGTGGCCGACTACAGGTGCTAATAATTTGGTTAAGTATTTTGCCAACCGATATGTAGGCGACCCAATAGCACTAACAATAGGTCTCAACGGGACCCCATCCTTATGGACCTTGGGTAGACCGTATAACCTGGGTGGCCTTGGTGCTCTCAACATGAGGAGTTATTAAAGTAAAGCTTCAAACTAAGTGGCTGATTACCACTACATACACAAACTTCTGTATGGAGAGGCTGAAAAAAGGTTTCAGAAAGGACTTCTTCTACATCTGTGACCACAGCAATAATGAATTCCAACAAAAAGATTTTGTTTATTGTGCAATCATCCTGAATAGTATGCAAAAAGTGAAACAAAGCTACTTTAAAAGCAAGAGAAGTGTGTCTTCCCTCCTGCCCCAATGAAACACATAGAAAACATCGAATCTTAATTCCTTTGAATTAGGTTGTTGTTTTTTCTTTATTTAACAACTTTTCTTTGTTTACAAGTACATGTATAAGAAAAATTGATCAACAATAGATACATTTTTAACAAAATAGAGCAAGAACTGTGATCTTTTTCTGTACAACACGTGCCACTAATTATTATAAAATTTCACTGTAAATAAATATACACTGGAGCTTTATCTATGCATCAGAATTTTCTGAACGTAAAGTGTGAATACAGTTCTCAAAACTGACAAACTTTGAACTATAGCCTGTCATATGACAGCCAATTGGTTTCCCCAAAAGGAGTAGTGCAGTAATGTGATAAATCCAGACCATTTTTTTGTAATTCGACTACAAAATAAATGCTTTGGGCTTAAATGCATAATCTCATTTTGCACAACCAGAAATGTCTACGCAGCAATATAGACTATATTCCTTGCAGCATAAAGGTGAGAAGTACTGTAATTTTATTTCTACTATCATATCAAAGTACATACTGAGAAGCTGTTTCTTCCATTAAGAACAGGAATACATTTTAGTTTATTTTTTGCATAAAAACACTGAAGAACCATCAGTAGCAAAAGGTTTTAATCATCACAAAGTATCGTTATTCAGCCATCAGTGCAGCTGTGATGGTGGTTGGCTGACATGAATCCACCACAGGTAACAGAGGGGAAAATGGAGCTTTCCTATATGTTCCTTGCACAGATTGGTGATTAAGAGACCCGTAAACTTCTTCCATGTGCTGTACAGTGTAGGCAATACAATGACTGTAATCACACACTTTAAATCTTTACTTATTCCAGCTCTGAAGGAATAAAATACTAAATTGGAATAATTGGAAGACTACAGTAAATAAGGTTGGTAGGAACTGCTACCTTCTCCAAATAGGCGGCTGAACTTGAGTTTTAAGAAGTATGTTTTGCCTTGAACATAGGTCCCACTTCTCATTAAACAAAAAGAGAAAGAGAGATATATATAGAGAGAAAGGAAAAAATTAAATTATCTGAGTCTAAAGAGTATTTGTTGCTAATAATATGTACACCTTCATACATAAAAAAAAGAGATATATCTGCCCTTTGAAGTATCAGTTCTACCGCATGTTTCAGCTGGAAGGCAGAGTGGCAGCTTAGTGCCAAATACTGTTAAAATATATATGTAACTGGCTTATGGCCAAATCACACATTCACCACTTTGGTTGAAATCACGTCCTTGGGAGTAGTGCAGGCAAGGCACATTAAAAGAGGATATTGTGAGAGGAGGATGGTTAAGGAAAGTTTCCAGAGTAACATGATACAGCTGAGAGCTGGAAACATTCTTCTCGTTCACGTACTGGTATAACTGGTCGCCTGCAACCTCTTAACCAGTGGATTCTTGTATACCCAGTTCTCTCCCACCTCCTGGAACAGCTGCAAAATGAAAGAAAAACAATTTTTCAATGAAAGTAGATTAATGTTTTGTCTAATGCATGTACGCATCGGTTTCAAGTACAAAGACATATTTAAATATGCAATGCATCACTCAGCATAAAATATATATTTTATACAGATGTTCTTCCACATCCTTCTTAAAGCTTGGAATAATACTAAACATCATGTGGTTAAAAACAGGGTGCACACTATTACAAAGCACGTACAGGCATTATGAAATTTATATATATTATTACTGAGAAGACAGTGTATTTTTAAATTTTATCATCTTTCAAGGTGAAGGCACTAATGTTACACAAAATTTAACATAATTACTAACAATATAAAGAAAAGATAGATTGTTACTTACAGTAAAGATTACACATTAAGTTGCATATGGTTACAGTGAAAAAGACACTTACAAATTAGCTTTTGGCCAGAGCCTTCATCAGAAAAGGAAACACATACACATAATTCATTCATACAAGCAAGCACATCTCATGCACACACATTACTGTGTGAGCTGCCAGAGATAACGGTCATGGGTGCATGAAGGGTGCTTGCTTGTGTGAATGAATGTGCATGTGTTTCATTTTCTAACAAAGCCTTTCTGTGGACGCTAATGTGTAAGTGTATTTTCATTGTGCCTCTCTGCAAACGTAATATGTGATCTTTACACCAAGCACCAATTATCTTTTCCTAATATTGTTGTTGACATTCCAAACTGACTTTCCACTGTTTAACACGACTACTGTACTACAACACTAGATATATCAAAAATAGTTTATCTAGGCATTTAATGTCACACTGAATCTGTAATATTATTTTTGTGTACTGCTGTCTAGGAAGCATACGCGAATACCTGTAAATGTATGTTTACGAAGAGTAATCAATACCTAGTGAATATGTGGTGCTCTGTGACAAGATTTCATTTCAATCTTCTTCTTCTTCTTCTTCTTCTTCTTCATGTGCTTGCGCCTTTTGCTCGCTGTTATGAAGGGTCGGCGTGGTTAATCGGATCTGGCAAGGTTAATTTAAGGGGTGGCTGGAAGCCCTTCCTGCCACCACCCCGTACCACCTGGGACAACTGTCTGCATCTAGTGTAATCCATGGAATTGTGCGAATGTGTTCAGATGTCTGCGAGCCGTGTAACTGAGGCGGGATGTGGGGACCAGCCTGGTATAACCTAGTGGGATGTGGAAAACCGCCTGAAAACCACATCCAGGCTGGCCATCGTTAATCCGCTGGGCGGATTCGATCTGGGGCCGGTGCGCCTACCTGAGTCCAGGAAGCAGCACATTAGCACTCTCGGCTAACCTGGCGAGTCATTTAAACCATTGACATATATGTATAATAACAAGGGCCAAGTCCATAAATATTGTTGACTGGAGGTCAGAAATAGAACCCCATTCAGGACTCCGCTCTGCTGTATATAACACTAAACTCGAATCCATTGAACTGAGGTTCAGTATTGATCCAAATTAGCAAGAAACATGGTTGACAACACCGACAAAATCGACCATCGGCAGATGCACCAATATAAACACACTAGAGAATACAAAAAAGTAACAGAGTTATTACAGCCAACACAGAAAACGTGAACTGTTTCTATGTAAATATATTTCTAATGAATACCACACTCATTGCATTGTGATCGTCGGCTTCATTTTGTGTTCATACTACAATTTCTTTGCAGACAGATTTTCAGCTAGAGCTATATGCAGTGTTCTGTATACATTCTAATACACTCCTACAGAATTTAGCTTCTGAAATTGCTTGTGCATATTTAAGTATCTATTCACTTTCACCACCCAGAGATTTGATGGGGGCAGGGGGGGGGGGCATTAAAGGTACAGTCAATAGTGCCTAAAATGACAAAGAAATGTGCAGTGGGTTTTCCTGATGTCATTTTCTTCCATAGACATTTTGATGAATCTTTTTTCAGTGAGGCAATGATGGCCAATATCTTATGGACAGCTCTGCAAGCTGTTGCTACATCTGTTTTAACCAAATAGTCAACCACCATCTGAAAGCTTTCCTGTAGCATAAAATATTAATGTCAAAAGTAAAATTAATCAAAGGAAAATCCATGATGTTAAAAGGAGCACACATGGGAGTCGATGGCTGGTTTCTTTTGATTGGTTTCAGCAGGTACTCTCTCAAATATAGTTCCCCCCCCCCCCCCCCCCCCAAGTGAAACCTCAGCTTAAATGATTTATCATTTAATTCTGAGAATGGATTCACCCTTTGTCATGCTCTGTACACACATTGGAATACTCTGATACCTACATTTATAAAGTAAATGAATGGGAACAATGTAACTCAAACTGCATAAGGTTCTTGCACACCACACAGGCCCACGAAGTTTGAAAATGGAAATTATGGTATGGTTTCAAAACATAGTGTTGTTACGAGTACCTTTATGATCAATAAAGTAGAGATGCTCTTCATTATATGCGAGAATGAACTACATAAACAATCTTATAAACACTTCTGATAAATATTTCATTATTGTTGGCTGCTGTCAACATCAACGTCTTAACTGTTCACAGCAAATATTTCGAATTTTCATTTCTTACTCTGATCCTAAGTGTCTATGAAATGCCTTTAAAATAATAACATGAATTATGAGAGGTTTCCAAGGATTATTGTGAGATAAATTATTACCTGCATTCATTAATACATAGCTGATAATTTCCTTAACCTACCCTTACAGATCAAAAATAATATTTTGAGTTTCATCAGTGTGGAAGTAGCATAATCACATACTTAAATGTCAACAATAACTTCATTACTTCAATTTATATCTGCACCAAACAGAATTATTTTTCATTATTTTTTTATTTTTGTAATGTCACTACACTGTAAACTGGCAACTACATCTGAATCTGATTTTGATCTGTGAATTTCCCTAGTCAAAGTTTATCCTATTTCATGGTGATCTAATCTGAGATTAACATTTATACAATGGAGATTTCTGAGTTCAGCTTGATTTGAGGTCATTTTCTGTGTGAATCTAAAGTCAAATGATTTATACAATCAGTCCTAAGAGTCATGTAGGAAGTGGGAAGTGGGACAGGCGAGCTCATCTGTCAACCTCGCTAGTGTAATATAACAAATGTGAAAAATTAGAATGAAAAATACATATACTAGATAATAATGAAAAGCAAGGTTCCTTTTAGCACTGATTTTACAACTGCCATTCTTGAACTGCATTAGGATGATGAAAAACTTCATCAGACATATTTATTTAGTGCAAGGTGTAAGTTTCCTTAATTGTTTACATATGTGAGAAAATCACCCTTTCTATACCCTGAAAATTCTTAATATTTTTTTCTGTGCACAGTCTTTTTTCTTGGTAAGATAAGAGTTATGTGAAACTAGTGGATGAGAACAAGGTCATTCTTTGTGCGTGTACTGATGAAGATCATCTCCACACATCTAACCATTGAATTGAATAAGAAAGGAGAATAATAATGATAATAGATTCCCTCCAATAAACAATAGCTTTTACAGTGACATGTAGATTTAAAAATAAATATTAAATTCCAGGATATTGCTGAGTATAATTTATATTCTGGGCTCATTTCATATTCTAAAACATACTCCTCCGTGACAAATGTATGGAACCTGAGTCATACAATGGTTAATGCAATGAGCATGTCATGGTGATAAAAATGCAATTCACTGATAACATGATGTATGGATAGACCACATTCTTAATCCTACTTCATATACGGATTTACAGTACATAACCTCCGAATGAATGAATGAATGAAATTCCAGCGCTGTCTGTGTATCGGATTAGGGCAATGGTAATATTTATTATGAAGATAAACCATTATGCAAATGCCAACAAAAGTTCACTAACAATTTTCTCACTTGAACTGCTCTGGACGCACTACCATGTCATAATACCCGTAGAGTGTAGACTGTCGTACTGGAAATGGATACTTCTATGAAATACAGAAATTATGGTATCATAAAACCAGCAAAATCAGTATTCCCAATTTTGATTCTCCCTAAATTATCACTGGCCTGTCTTGTAACAGAGGGAGACATGTATACGAGACTATTATTAGCTTCAAATCTTGCTGATAATTTGTGGATCACTGTGAACTGAAGACAAGCTTTTTTCAGGAGGGGGTGGTGTGTAGCAGGGGAAATGTTTTACTGTTTACAGTCATGGAATTGAGAAGCAAGGTCCAAGTGTGTTGTTTATTCACAATGGTATCAGAATGTCTGGTTGCTCAGTGATCACTCACAGCCTAATGTACCAGGATCACTGGAAGTCAAGCAAGATGCCGAGTATCTGCAGCCCCCCCCCCCCCCCCTTTTTTTGTTAGGCCGCTTTAAGATTTCAGTCCCCTGTTCAATTTTGCATGTGAGTTAAGCTGTAAGCACTACAGCTTCCTAAAACTTCATAGGTTTCTCACAAGACGAGTGACATTTTACACAGAATTATGTACCAGTACTTACTTCTGGAGGCAAAATTCTTAGCACTGTTGGCAGACACACAGGGAAGTATAATGAACTGTTCTTTTATGTGCGTCTATCAGCAGTACTACAAATTTCACCTCCTGAAGTACTGATTAGCAACTCTGTCATAATTTTTAGCTTTCTGAAGTGACTTTTCCTTTACATACAGTGATGATTTTAGGCCCAATAAAAATTTAAAATAATGACGATGAGGATCAGTTGACACCAGTAGAGATGCATTATCTTACATTTTTCGCGATTCTGCACCATTATTTTATAACCCCTGTGAAAAACCCTTAAGATCAATGCTAAAAACTCCCCGATTTTATGTTTCTTCCTAATAAGGTTTACCTCGATTCTGCATTCTTACTCGACGTCTCGCCTGACTTTATCCCATTTCTTCCCGTTGACATTTGATGTGGCGGAACAAGTTACAAGTGGCACAAAAAAACAGACAGTTCACACCACGGGTGGTGGCGGAGTTAAGGGAATATTTAGGCCATTGCAGAGAGTGGAGACTTGAGAGAGGAAATGTTGACATAATACACGATTGATATTGCCAATACAATTTACGATGTTTAGCTTCACCACAAAATTATGATACAACTACTGCTACGTTGTGGCAGCAATGGAGAACAGGACAGTCGACACAAAGTGTTTTGCACCAAGTCAATATGTGACGAAGGGGCTCAGCTGCCAACTTTTCTTGTGCCTCCTATAACTCAGTCTCATCCTCTTGCATGTATTTCCAATGTACTGTATTTAGCAACAATGTCGATTGTCAACCTTTTGAATTCAAACATTGAATCTCAAAGCATATGTTCAGTCACAATCAAGGAAAAATCGGCCATTACTGTCCACTGATCTCTTATTGGCTGGCAACTTGTTATGTCACATATCACCCAGAACAACTACCACGCCACAATACCAAACACAAAATGAGCTTGCCCGCTGGATGTTTGAAGAGGGGGAGTAGCCCTTCAATGACAGGAGTGCTGGCAAGTGTGAAAGTCCTCAAAATTTACTTTTCATGCAAACCATGTTCTATGGCTGAGATGTCACATGGAAATAAAACAAGGGTTTTGCGATAGCACATTTTAAAGCCTTTCGTGTTCAAATATGACATGATAACAATTGCAGCACCTACATACACTACTCATGTAAATACTGTGCACCACAACCTGTAGATCATTAAGATTGGCAATTGTGATAGAAGGCGTGAAGCGTGTAGCACCCGAGTTCTCTTTTAAATGTACATTTTACACAGTATACAGAAATTTATTGAGCTGACTTCTAATAAGCTTTTAATGTCGATTGGGGAAGGGAACTCATGTTTCAATTTTTGATTTTTTTTCTGGGTGAGAACAAAGGAAAAATCTCTCAAAAATATGTGTTTTGATTAATAATTTGTGGATCCGGCATGTAGGAAACTAGCTCGATTAACTTGCACACAGGTACCAGTTTCAATTTTTCGATGAATTTTTGCTTGCTGTTACACATCTGTGATTTTTTAAGATCTCATGAAATTCATTACCAGAAATTATTGTGAAAACAGTGTATTGTACATTTAATTTCCTTCACTTACAAAGATTTTATACATTGTATCGGAGAGTACTATGATTTTTTCATATATTCCAATACATATATTTTTGCTTGTATTTTGGGGATTTTAACATTTTCCTCAATTTTGCATTTTTTGAAGTCTGGACCACACAAATACATAAAATAAAGGGTTTCGCCCTAGGTCCTGAGCTAGACTTCTGAAAAAAAATCATTATTTTAGTGTATTACATTATGATGTGACAGTACATCCAAAACTATTTAAATGAAGTTGACACAAGCTGCAAAAGCCTACATGCTTACACAATTTTCTTATTATCTCCTCTGTCTGTTAGTTTACAGCTTGACAGCTATGGACTAAGCCACTTACGTCAGCGGCAACATAAAAGAGTAGCTTTGTGAATTTTTCATAGATTCTTAGTTTAGTTAGCACTGTGTTCATACACACTGAAAAGAAACATAAAAATGGTTCAAATGGCTCAGAGCACTATGCGACTTATGAGGTCATCAGTCGCCTAGGACTTAGAACTAATCAAACCTAACTAACCTAAGGACACCACACACCCATGCCCGAGGCAGGATTCAAACCTGTGACCGTAGCGGTCGCTCGGCTCCAGACTGTAGCGCCTAGAACCGCACGGCCACTCCGGCTGGCTAAGAAACATTAATTTGGAACGGTTTTTGACAAGTTAACTGCAATGTCATACACAGCCAATTCTATGACAAAGTAAGAGAACTGAGAAAGATGCTTCTAAAAGTCAACTCTTGACATACAAACCTGGTTTCCAGAATTCTAAAACACACAATCATAATACTAGAAATACCATTTTAAATAATGAGACATGTATGTGTTGCAAAAAGGTGGAACATTTTAAAAACTGTTATTCTCAGAAGCACCTCAACATCTGACTGCTATATTTACTACCTTAGTGGATGATGATCGTAGTAGGGACATTTTGAATTTTGGTTTCTCGTGCCTACTCTAATGGGGTAAAATACTGCATGAAGAAGTTATTTTTCACAATCTCCAGGCTAAGTACACCTCCTGTTAAGATCAGTAACATGCTGCATTGCAAAAAACCCAATCAGGGTCTTAAATCATATCTGCTGCTTTGTAGTGCGAAAACGGCTCTTAGAACTCCATGCACATTTCAAAATATTTTAACAGTGATGGTTATTACAGAAATCAGCATTGACTGCAAAGTATACCAACAGCAGTGAATCTCAATATATACAATGCAGCAGGAAAAAAAAAAAAATTCCAATGGCAGTGTCTACCTCCCTACCTCCCGCTAGCCGTCATACCACCCATTCCAGATATGACAAACTTTAGGAAAATCAATGTCTGTAATTTTATGCAACATGGTCTGTAAGATGAGATCTTGCAACTAAATTATATGGATGGGTGTGAGCTGATGTCAAGTTGTTACAGTCCACTTAATGTGAATGTCAATCAGTATAACACTTCATACTGCTGTAGCCAAATAAAGGGATTATTATATAGAAAGTAAGATATGTGACACATAATGACAAGTAGCACATACAAGAATCAAGAGTATGTATCACATATTACCAGCACAACACACCACCCTTTGGCATGTGAAACATAATGTGGGCTGCTACCTGGATTCAAAAAATTAGTTATCACTTAGGATAAATATGACTGAACACTTTTGTTACATGATGATCAATATTTATTGCAAGGTGGTGGTCTTTTTTTTTTTTTTTTTTTTTTTTTAAACAGCATCATTTTTCTTTCCTTTTTTTCCATTTATATTATAGTAATAACTTCAGCTTGCAACCAGCAGACAACAGATATGACAGTAAATGAATTTATCTGGTTTTATTTCTGGAACACATAATTTAGTGGACAACAGTAGGTGGACAACAACAAGTAATACCAGTTGTACATTAATAACTGAAGAGTTTACTAGCATTATTGCTATCTTATGGAGATAAAGTGCTCATACAATTTTGAGGGTATACTAAGTATTTATAATGTGCTAAACAGAATCTTAAGGAAGAATATCATCATATATCAGTCAGCTTGTCACTGTTTAATGAAGATATAACCTATAACAGTAAGTGTTAATAGCAAAGCAGATTAACGTATCAGCCTCAATGCAGTAAGTAAGTGACTGATATCCCTACAGGCCACCCAGGTAGGTAATTATTATGAAGGCATGCTAATAGAAGCTGCTGCTGCTGCTGCATAATGAGCAATTGTCAAAACAATATTCCAGCTCCATTCAATCTTAAAAATTAAAAATGTAAGCCAACTGGAGCTCTAATTTTCATTTGGAAGGTAATCTACATGCACCTGATTCAAGAAATGCAACAAACCTCCAATCATAAATTCACCACAAACTTTTTCAACTGAGGAATACAATTGTGGAGAACAGCATTTCCAGAAAATACAGCACATATTGGCTTATTCGCTCATTATATACTGCAAACATCATAACATCTATGATTTCTGAATGATAAGTCAGTTTTCTAACGAATAAAAACAATGAACACCATAATGACTGACTCAGACAAGCATAGTTTCTGAATGAAATGAAACCTGCGATGAACTTGTAGAACTGGTTTTCTAAAACCTGTGACGAACTTGTAGGAACTGGTTTTCTAATCACTAGCATAGCTTAAAAATATCCTACAAGCAGATTGCTGAGAGTATGCACTATGGAAGGGGGAAAAACAAACTTAATTCACTGACATGCAAACGGTATTTATTGAATAACGTATGCCTACCACAAGGGATATATAGTGAATTAATTCACAGGCAAGCTGCTCACAGTCTCAGGGAGAGTTACACAAAACTTAGGGGAAGACCCGTGTACAATGGTCAAGCTACCATGTACTGGCTAAAAAAACAACATTATTAATGTGCAAAAACAAAGGCACCATTACAGATTAACTCTCACTAGGCAGGAAAACAAAACTGGTACATCACATGAGACCCCCTGTGAATACACAATGAGAACACTACATACAATATTTCACTCCCAGCATTTTAGGAGGATCATATCTACAAGAATTTGTATTTATGCAAAGAAAAAGAGTATGATGTTCAACCATAACTATATCAGATAGTGAATGAATGTAACTAAGTTCACGTGAAAGGGTTAAACAATGATGTTATTTCATATGTTTATAGGTCATATGCACATGGGTAGGTGACTTGTCAGAAGTATGCGAGAACTTGTGAACATGCTCGCCTGGGCATGCAGACTCCACCATTTGGTAGGTCTTTGGGGAGGGGAGTGGGGGGTGGGGGGTGGGGGGGATCGTTTCTGCTGTCCTTGTTAACGTTAACATGGCGGTACCCGAGAAGGGATTCCCAGTATGACTGTCAAAGAGGAAGTGCCATTGGTGGCTGATTAACAATTTGAGAAGGTAAGGCTCACTGGTTTTCACTGATTATACAGGTAGACTGCAATGCTCACGCTGCGTAGTCACATGAGGTTGACTTACTGGTACTTAGTCTTCTGGCTGCTTGTACAATTATCTAGTAGCACTGTGCAGCAAGCCAAGTTCTCTGTTGGTTGATTAAACCCTATACATTACTCAGAGTCAAGGAAAAGTGTGCCAATTGTGAGGTAAGGCTTCTGGCGCACATTTTGCCCGCAAAAACCCACCAACCACATACACGTGACTGGGTTCAAAATGGTTCAAATGGCTCTGAGCACTATGCGACTTAACTTCTGAGGTCATCAGTCGCCTAGAACTTAGAACTACTTAAACCTAACTAACCTAAGGACATCACACACATCCATGCCCGAGGCAGGATTCAAACCTGCGACCGTAGCGGTCACACGGTTCCAAACTGAAGTGCCTAGAACCGCTTGGAGATGTGACTGGGGACAGAGTCTATTCCGATAAGTTGCTCGCTATGCATATAATGTTTGGTGCATACCCATGTGTCTTATGGTGAAGTGTTTGCATTGTCTGCAATGGAAAACGAGAAGCACACGCAAACAATGGGGAGTGCAGTTCCTAGAACTCATATTACATTTGAAATAACAAAGAGTTCAAAGCTAGGCTGTGTTCACACAATGTGTTGTATTCTCATACTGACACACCATCACCATAAATTCTTTATCACTTTTATACACTACGAGAAGTTGCAGAACTTGACAGATGGCACAGCAATGGTTCTAGTTTACCAGCAATGACACACTCCCTCATAATTTTTGAAGCACATATTAAATGTTGTCCCTACATACATTTTCTTCATAGTTTTTTTTTTCCTCTGGTAGGGCATGTTATAACATCCTCATCAGAAGAGAAACTGCACATGATCTCTCATTAGTATAAACTTTGGAACATTTAACTGTTTCTCATCAAAACCAACATTACCTACTTACTTTGAAAAGGATACTATGTTGTTTTGAAATGCAAAAAAAAAAAAAAAAAAAAAACAAAAAAATTGAAATCCACATAATACGAGTTTCAATTTCTTAACAATAATATTCTGTTGTTTTTTGCCTACAACATCTGGGTTGGTGTCCATTTGGGTAATGTTATTGTGGTGTTATGCAAGTGGCACTATTGTTCATAGTTGCTTTTCTGCTCTCAATTTACTCAATGAAATTTATGCTTTCAAAAAACATAGTAAATTTAAAGTTATGAAAGTAGGTAGACTACCTTTTTTCCATATTCAATACAGGAACTTAAAACGGAATACATCAATTTTATGGATGCTAAGAATTTTGCATGCACACAGCATATTTCTATTGAGTAGCTGAAAACACCAGTACCTTCACTAATATGGTTCACACTGAGTTTTCATTGTCAATTTCCCTACAGTAACTCACCTTAGTCTCCCATGTAAGGTCTTTCTCTTTGCGTTCTTTAGCCTCATCTCGCTGTTTCTGTTCCAATTCATACTTTGCATTAGTAGCACGTTCAATGTCTTTTAACCTGAAAAATATTTCACAAGCTGTAGCCTATTATCTAGGCGCACACAGTATTTTCATTCCTCTTAAAATAATTTAATCAAAGAATTTAAAAAGTTAAATGTTACAATGTTTGTTATATATGAAGTATTCACAGAGATGATGTTACAACACTTTGAGGTTAACATATAGTTCAAACAACTTATTTATTGTGCAACTAGAAGCTTCAATTGCTATGGAACCAGATTTACACCACTGGTATGCTGAAATTGAAACATGTTTTTGCAGGTAACTACTTGAATAGTGACACTGTGAACATGATACAACACACAAAAATTGTAATCAAGCAGATCTGTTTGTTGATTCTTTACAAATTTTCTGATTGTAATTCTGAAACTTTTATAGGAGAATATCACTGGCTTTATCCTTTCATCTAAATCCTTGACTGAGGTGTATTTACGAGAGTTTGTTCCACATAGTATGAAACTCCATTGTTTGAACTGGTAACATCTCATCACACAAGAATACTGATGCACCTGGAGGAAGAGGTGATCATTACCAATGAGAGCTATCTCAGGTCTAACATTAGTTATCAATGTACCATTACATTTATCAGTATTCAATATACATTTTCATGGTAAGAACTCTTCAGCTAGTGCAAAATCTCCACATAAGGCACTACATCCAACATCCTCTGCTTTGCCCTGTGATCAAGCCAATGGATATTTGATAAAATATCATTTTCCACTAATGAATGACAGTCACCTTTTTATCCCTCAGATAACATGACTGGTTATGTATTTTTAACATAATGAATCTGCACCCCATTTCTGGAGCCATGAGGGCCATAGTCTTTTGAATGTAGATTAGGCATAAGTAAGGGGAATGCCTATGTACAAGTAATAAGATGTACATTACCTACCAGTTCAGCAAGAAGTGGTGAAGAAAAATTCAGAGTTATGCAATTCCATTATGGAGAAGTAACAAAGATCTTTGGGAAGACAAGCACCAGAGTGAAACAGCAAAACACCATGGTGGAACAAGCAGATAAAAGATGAATACAGCTGAGAAACCAAAGAAAGAAATTATTAGACAAACAGATGAATCAGAGTGAAGACTGCTCAAAAACACCAACTCAAGAATGCAAACCATGAAAATTAATTGTAAAACAAGTAATAGCTGAGGAGCAATCATATGTTGAGAGGAATTGGACAAACTCACAAAAAACTGCAATGGCAATAAAAAATTTCCGAACAAACTAAAAAATACCAAGGCATCATAAAAGCAACTGAAGGTAAAGATTTGAGTCTAGTAGGAAACAAAACAGATACTCACTCAGTAATGGTCAATTACTTCAACCAATTCTTGAATGGTGACATGCAAAAACCTGAATGACAATGAAATGCAGACTGGGTATTACAGAAGAAAAGAAGCAACAAAGAATAACCATCCCTGAGTTGGTTGGCAGGAAGCTCTGCATGACAAGAGCTCAGAAAAATCTAGTGACGTGGACTTACTAAATGAAGATATGATCAAAGCTGCAGGAACATATGGAATCCATTGGTTGTACTGTGTTTTAAACGTGATATGGAGTGAGAATGAGATACCTGACAATTGAAGCAAATGTGTAATTATTCAAAAAATATTAACAGGAAACTACTTCAAAATTACAGAGATTTTGTACAGATTAAAAATTTTCCGAAAGATTACAGAAAGGAGACTTCAAAGGATAGTTGAACCTCTCCTGGAAAAAAAGGAGTACAACTGACCTGATCTTTGCAACAGGAACACTACTCACAAAACATCCGGGAAAAGTTGAGAACATCACACTAATTTTTCTAGACATAGAAAAGTCCTATGGCAATGTACCAAGATCCAAAATATGGGAAAGACAGGAGAGAAGAAATTTACAGCTGCATTTGGGTAGGAAATGTACAGAGTGAGTTGTCTGGAACTGAATGTGGAGTAGAGTAGTGGAGTGCCTTGTCTCCACTGCTCTTCATCAATGAGATCAATGATATTCGTGAAAAGGGTAAAAGCGTTGCATGTACCAGAACTGTAAGCAATGGTGTTTACTGATAAAGTTATGATCTGGACGGAGATAAATTAAATCCAAAAAACTAAATACACTGAACAATGAGGAGTTTGGCCTCAGTCACTAAATCAAAGATTGTAGCCATAAAAGTAAGCAGAGAAAGAAGACAGCTAAAGTTACAGCTGAATAGAAGACCCATAAAGAATATGCAACATTTTCCATACTGGGGTGGTGTGATAGAATGTAAAAACTTCAAGTGACTGCAGTCATGTACGTGTGAGTTGTGTCTGTGTAAGAGAGAAAGTAAGTAAGTAAGTGTGTGTGTGTGTGTGTGTGTGTGTGTGTATTTTTTACAAAGGCCTTGCTGGCCAAAAGTGCCTATCTATGACTCAACATCTCCACTACACAGTGATTGGCAACTTTCCTTTTCATAATATTGTTACATTCCATCTTGGATTTTCCATTGTTTGATTATACATATACTGTGAGTCATATTAGAGTTAAGGACTACATGAACAAAATCCTTTACAATAATAACACAACTACATAAAATTGATACAAGAACACAGTGTATTTAAATAGCAAAGTTGCTATTGTAGTTATAGTACTGAGAAGCAGCTCAGGTGAACACTGCACTATCACCAGAGAATTCTTCAATATGACATACAGGCTGCTCTTCTAATTTACAAAAGTGTTAATTCTAAATTGCTCCAGTGTAAAGACAAAGTCTTTAGGTGCGGAATTAAATAGATCTAACCACCATTCATAAGTTGTTTCCTGTCTAATGATTGATATCTTGGCCTGTCTATACCGTCTTTATTGTGAGTTGTTGGTGAATTTCATTTCTCTTGCTGGAGGTCTGATGATCTATCTCTATGCAAATGAGGCAATCGAATATGTATTGGCTGAAAACTGTCAGCGCTCAAGCTGGAAAAAATTGGTTTACAACTGTCAGATTATTATTATTATTTCTTGATGAAATAACACTCACTGCTTTCTTTCACACTAAAAGCACATTCTTGCAGCCTGCAGGATGACCCCACAGCAGCAGTCCATAACTGACATTTGATGGGAATTTACCACCCTGACATTTTCTATAGACAAGTATGTAAACGGGGTTAAAATAAAAATTTAAAAAAATTTAAAAAAAAAGATAATATGTGGATACTTTAAAATTATATTAGTAACTGTGTAACGTCAGATCCGCTGCCACTTGCAATGTATCTATTCTCTTATTTTATGTATTTTAGGATCGCCAATTTTTATGTGATGTATGTGACCAGCTTTGTCTTAAATCATAAGTAACAAATTTTATCAGTAATCCTGGTGTATTTTCCTGTAAAGAAAAGTTTATGGACTATAAGGAGGGAAGAAAAGCATACTCCAATGTATTTTATTTTAGTATATTTTATAAATTAAATGTAGCCTTGACATTTCATTGTATCCGAAGAATGTGATTTATTGTATCAACCTACTTCAACAGTGATTCATAGAACTGTACAGTTATTTTGGACACTTATCGAAAACATTTTAAGCAATTTCGATGGAATAGTATACATATTTACTTAGTATTGTTTGCTATAATAGAGCCTGGTTGAAGGATGCATCCTGTATTTGTGCTGAGGCATTGTGATGTTTTTTCCCAATCTGTGGTGCTGCACAGTGAATTGGATTGCTGGCGTTTTACGCCATTCATATTCGTAAAATGTATACGCATACAAAATATTATGTATCAGAGCTCTGTCTTCATCTCATTTATAAGCATTTAAATCAATGTGAGAGCTTCTCAACAGATAACACATGTCTTATCCTCTATTATGTTATACATAAATATTCTCATCCTATCCTACAGCCCCTTGCAATCATAGCTCTATTTAGAAAGCTATATGATGTTGACAGATGAAAACACTTTATGATATAAAGCTTATAAGTTGTATCCTTGGTGTGCACTATCTTTGCTACATGCACAGGCAGTATCTTTAGTAAATATATTTTCGCGCCAACAGACTTAGCTCCACATGTTGTCAGTGCACCTGAGCTTGTGTGTGTGATAGATTACTAGAACGACAGTAACACTGACAGTTTAATACAATTTAACAGCATTTTACGATGTAATAAGCGTCGTAGTCATCGGATCTAGTGGGACTCTCACAGTCAAAAGGCTGCATTTTGATGACAACATGTACTCATGTCAGATAGTCTTATATTCTGACAGAATGTGTTATGTACATTTCTCATCAATTTTTATAATTACGCTACTATCTTTATGAAATGTTTGCTTAATCATGTATATACACCCTGTGCTTCACTTTTGTCTTTTTTGTGTTTAGGTAACTTTTGCAGTGTTACTTGAAAATGGCCCTAAAGCCGAAATTGCAATCGTAATAATAAATATTTTATACAGTCAACAGCGACTATGATGTCTTATAAGAAATCTGTCACCGGTTATTCATGCAGGGCTCAAAAGTTCGCAGAACAGAGCCCGAATAACATACGATTTTAGCTTGCCAAGCTTTGCATGGGATACAGTAGAATGCTTTACTAAGTTCACAGAGTGATAGCGCTATAGATTGTCTTCAAAACCCTGACTTAAATTTGTTATTAAGATAAGTACTGCTGTGATCATTGACCTGCCCTTCCAAAATCAGTGTTGTATATTATGAAAGAGGTTATTTCCTTCAAAGTAACTTAATTGTCGATCTTTCATTACTGTCTCCATCGCCTTAGCTAGTACTGGTATTGTAGGTGTGGGTCTGTAGTTTGACACGTCACGTGGATTACCTTTTTTGTTAAGAGGTACTAAGTGTCTTACTTTCATGAAGTCTGGAAATTCCCCAATATGAAGGCATTTATTTATTACTACTGTTAGTGGTTGTGCAGTTTCATGGATTAACATTTTTAGCTAAGTGCAGGATGTGCCATAAATATTGGAACTCACTGAAAGTTGTAGTTTTTTACTATTTTTATTACCTATTTTGGATACTCACTCTTCCACATTACCACACTGCATTTATTTGTGAATTTCACACAAACTGCAGGATCTTTTCCAAAGCCAGGAATTTCACATACTGTGCTTTTTATCTTTTTCCAATATTCACTAAATTCATCTTGACTGCAAGAATTAGAGCAAGAGGTGGGCCTTTACCTGCACTCATTAACCAGATTCCACACTGGCTTGTAGGGATTGTAAACTTCTGCAGTGTATTTTTATTGCTTTCCTTCTTCAGTTTTTTTACTTCCTTTCTGTGCCTCCTTTTGTTCTGTAAATACCTGTGGTACAGTCTACCCTCAATAACAATGTCTTCAGCTGCTTTGACATTGTTATTTGGTATTTGAACAATATGTTTTATTTTAGCTAGTGTAGGGGTATGCCACCTCTTTATTTCAACAGTTATCTGTATGTATTTTAGTTTGGCAATTGAATATCTCACAAATTAGTGGAAATGTTCATCCAATTTGACTTTTATGGTCTCAAGAATGCAACTGAATGCCTCATTTTGTGCCAATTCATCAAATAGTTGGTGCCAAACTTTAAAAGCCACTGTAGTTTTGAAATCAACTAAACTTTTCTTTGTACTAAGTCTATTTCCAAATATGTAATGTGAATGCCAGCTGTTATGGACGAACTCTGTGAGTACACTTCATGATTACTGCACTACAATCTGCTAGTATAGGGTCAACCACACTTACACTGTAGTCCCAACTACTTAGGTTTGTGACAACTGTGTCGAGACAAATGCCTCTTATTGGTGTAGAAAAGTTGCCACAAATACTGCAAAGGTGCTTACTAAGTTCATGACAGCTCTCTTATAATCACACCTTCCCCAATATGAATGCCAAAGTCACCATAATAATACAATTTGTGCCCTTACGTGCACTAGGTGATACAGATATCTTTCCAAGTGGTTGATGAAATTTACAAGGTTGTCATCTGGGGAATGGTTCACAGAAACAGCAATTAAGTTTTCATGTGGAAGCCCCAAGGCAGCCAGTTCTAGATCCAAAACTGCACTGAAAATACTCAAATCAGTTTTCTCGGCATTGAGGTGATTATTTACATATACAAACATACCATCATGGATAGTAGTTCCTCTACACCATTTCCAAACATTCAGTACCTCTGTAGTATTTTTTTTCTGGTTGGGCTATCCAGTGTTTACAATACATTGTGTCTCATATCCTCAACAAAGAGTGATAATGTATGAAGTTTTTCCACAAGGCACTGCACATTTGCACTGGCTGTAAGTAAGTTAGTACATATCTCCCCCCACTCCCACACCAATGGCGTCGTTTCCTTTTTCACTGGGAAGTTCTTGGTCTTGAGAGTTTATTGCATTGGGCATCTTCTGGAATAAAAAAATGTCTAATCACAATGTTTTTGGACCGTATACTATTGTCCATTATTTTACTTTTTAGGTTGAATTCAACACAAATTTTGAACCTGTTATTTAGTCCCTTCATTTCCAGTTTACCAACTATAAAACTGTCATGATTTGGGAAAGTGTTTTGTGAGAAGTTAAATACAGTTGAAGCTGTAATGTCATCTATCAGCCTGATTAGGTGAAGCCAGGCTTGCTTGTCAACATACAGCTTTCCTTTTTTGTCACAAATGCCTATTATGACATTACTTCTGTTTTTAGTAACCACATTTACAAACATTTGCATAGTAGACTGACTTCAAAGTACACTGTTCACCAGTTTTTCGATTTTGTAGCACAGTCTTGTACATTTTCTTTTCTTGTGTCTGCAGTGGTTTTTGCAAGTTCATTTTTTTCATTTCACTGATGTCTCATTTCTTCTGCCTCCTCATTTGTTTTTCCACTTCCTGTCAGATGATACTGATGCCTTCTGAAGAGTTTCCAGCCATCAGCTTGGTTGCATTTGTATTAGGTTTGTTTTCAATGATGGATTTTGTTTCATTGACACACTCACTGTTTACACTTGAGCTGGATTCCATTGTAGCAATGTTTGGATTTTCAATGTTTTTTCTCATTGAAAGATTACCACCTGATGGATTTTCAGGCTTTTTGCTAGTGTTATGATCAGTGATAGTGATGTGTGTTGTTTCTCTGATGCACTCCTGGGGATTTGTGATAGTGGCAGATGACTCCTGTCTTGCATTCGGATTTTGCTTCAGATTAGAGATGTTTGCCTCTTCAGCTTTGACTAATACATGGCAAACAATTTTCTACATCCTCTATACTTTCTCTTTCCAGGCTTCTCAAAGATTAGACACTTTTTCATTTTGTGCCAAAATAATTTCTAACCTATTTGTTGCAGTCATAGTGTCTAGTTTTCCTTTTATTTGTTATTATCCCTGGTAAGTTCCTCAATTATTTTAGTAAGATTACTCACTAATGCAGCATCATCATCTCCTTGCTGCTTGGCATATAAAATTTTTTCATGTTTTCTGTGTTGGATCTTCTGAGATTTTGTCACCTAATTTCACATCACAGCTTTAACAAAAGTATTTTAACTGACCTTGCAAGCATTTTGGAATGCATCTTCACTGTTGGTGGGGAACAGACACTTTGTGTGAAAAAAGTGTCACACCAAAGTCCACAAAAAAATGCTACATTCCTTATTTTAACATTTTTCACACACTCTGCACACAACATGCTCTCACTGCAAACCATATTTGTCACAGTTCAAGTGAGGTGTCTCCCTTGTGACAATAAGATGCCACAGTTGAAATTAAACTATCTTCAGTACGAACTGTATTCCCATTTTTATCTCCTCACTAGACATGGTCAGACACAGAGAGAGAGAGGGGGGAGAGAGGGGGAGGGAGAGGGGAGAGTGGGAGGGGGAAGGGGAAGAGGGGAGAGGGGAGAGGGGGAGGGGGAAGATGGGAGAGGGGGAGGGGGAAGGGGAAGAGGGAAGAGGGGAGAGGGGGAGGGGAAGGGGAGGCAGTGAGGGGGGAGGAGGGGGGGAGGGAGTGAGGGGGGGAGGGAGTGAGGGGGGGAGGGAGTGAGGGGGGGAGGGAGTGAGGGGGGGAGGGAGTGATTGGGGGAGGGAGTGAGGGGGGAGGGAGGGCGTGAGGGAGGGAGGGAGTGAGGGGGGGAGTGAGGGGGGGAGTGAGGGGGGGAGTGAGGGGGGGAGGGAGGGAGGGAGGGGGGAGGGAGGGGGGAATAACCAAATCTAAGCTGCTGAAAGGAAGTTTGTTAGATATGGGCATACAATAAGGAATTAAATGAACAGAATGGATGCAGGTTTCAGACTCAGGGTACAGGAAAACTCTACTTGTCTAGATTAATGGACACAAGAAACCACGACCAGCTAAGAAATTCATTGAAAGGACTATAGGTGGCCAAAGAGAAAATGGACTGGCAGGGTTAAGGAGGACATCACTGATAATGTTTCCTTTGGGATAGGATCCTTGGGCAAACCTGTGCAAGGATATACGAAGTTGGAAATGGCTTGTCACTAGCACATGAGAAACTGGTGCTACAACCTGATGATCATACATTATTGTTCTGTAGACCCGTAGGGAGGTCCTCAAAGATGAGGAACACATCAGAAACTAAGAATATATAACAGACATTTACACTGCCCAACATAATTAAATTGTTTCCCATTTTGATGTGAAAGTTTGAAATTTGACTCGAAGGCATGGCAAACTGCGAGATTACCCTCAGGCTCGGCAGTGCTTCGGATAGCAAGGTGTTCAACTTATAAGATAAAGGGCACAGCTCACAAGTTCATGTGAGGTGTAAGGTGGGTTAATGACACCGCATTGGCACAAAAATTTTTCCACACTTCTTTCCAACGCCACTGTGGACATGTCACGTGATGGGATGATCATCGCAGCCCAACTTACCCGTATTTCACCCTCCCATGATGGGTGTCAGAACTGCAAAGCCAAGCTTTGAAATGATGTGGTTTCCTATGGCTGGCTGAGGGAAATACTTCACACACTATCACTTAGAATCAACATAGAAAGGGATCATGGTGGTGGCATAAAGGGTTCAATGAAACCACCACTTGATATGGGCAGTGATTCGCACACATTTCGCACTCAAAAATTACAGTTTGCAGTTTGATGAACAAGAAGATAATGTTCTTGACAGCCTTTAAACATGGCTGTTGCCCACTGCTAGACACCCGTCCGGACGATTCAATCCTCCTCTAAGGGCATTGTGAGCCAGAAACCCCACCAAATGTGACCACACCACTTTGGAGCACAGTGCAACGGCAATTTTTGGTCTGGTGTACTGGGTGGAACTGCTAAGGACTGTTCAAATCCCTTTGACAAACTCTGAAAGTCATCCAAAGCAGCAAAGGGTACTTATGCTTTTTCCAACCCTCCTGTAATGTGATCATGGGGAGAGGGGAGGGTGGGGGTAGTGCAACATTGACACACACATGTATAAAACAGCAAAGGGCGCCCACCACTGATGAGCATGTGAAAAATATATCTGTACAGAGACAACTCATGATGAGAGTCCTAATCACCTGCAGGCAGGCTATGCTGCTGCTCTTGTGCCTGCTAGTAGGCATGCAGAATTGGAGGGGTGTCAAGGGGTTGCCTGTCCACAAGCTGTCTGTATAGGTACATTTTTAAAGGCTTGGTGAAAGTGGATGGGTGGCACTGAGGGTGCTGCTCAATCAGGGGGTCTTAGAGCAAACAACTCTGCTGTTTTACTCAAGAAAGTGTTGATGTCACACCCCTCTGTCATCATGTCAGTGGAAGATGCAAAACACGATGGCTGAGAAACTGTAAGCACCATTTGCTGCTTCCGATCACATCCAAATTTCATCGAATTGTTTTGAATGGTTCCCTAGCGGTTCCACCTTGTACACCAGAGCAAAAATTGCAATAGCATTAGCTACACTCCAAAGGGGTCACATCACATTCAATGGGGTTGCAGCCCCATGATGCCCTTAGAGAAGGGTTGTATCATTTGAGGTTGCAGGAGTGTCAAAGGTTATCAAGAACTATCATTTTTGACTGCACAATATGAGGGATTCAATATTCCAAGGGAAAGGGTGGTATCATTGGCACCCTATATGCCACCTCCTAAGGTGTTTTATGTTGATTCTGCATGGTGATGTGTCTGAAAAGTTTTCCTTCAGGACACATAAGAAATGCAAGTAATTTCAATGCTGGGCTAGGCAATTGCTAGGCAATTCTGGCCCCCATTGCAGAGGCGTTGAAAGAAGGGATGGATTGTGGGTAAGAGAGGGTGCAATGACGTTCCCATCTTCTGACATGTCCATCATAGCTTTAAGCAGAATTATGATGGAAACTAGTGCCAATGTGACATTGTTAATCCATCTTACAATTCACATGAACTTCTGAGCTGTGGCCTTTTTTTTTATGTTACAACACCTTCTGTTTGTAGAATTGCCGAGCCCGAGGGTGATGACGAGGCATGCCATACTTTTGCACCATTACAGAGGATGAAATTAGAATTATATTAATACCTTCAGCTGCTAACAGGTGTTGATATGTATCAACGGGGACATGTGAAAATGTGTGCCCCGACTGGGACTTGAACCCAGGATCTCCTGCTTACATAGCAGATGCCCTATCCATCTGAGACACCGAGGGCGCAGAGGGTAGCGCGACTGCAGGGACTATCTCGCGCACGCCTCCTGCGAGACCCCCATTCTCACCTTGCATGTCCACACACTACATTCGTAGTGTCCCACCCCAACACACTCATTACACGTGGAAGACATTCTTACCAAGTCCCGTAAGAGTTTGGGTAATGTGTGTGCATCCACACAGAGGAGGAAGGTCATGGCCGGTATTGCCAGAATTATATACTGATATGGATATTGTATCTGTCCTTTCGGACATCCAAGTAAGTACATTGTTCTGGCAACACTGACCATGACCTCCTCCTTCTGTGCAGATGCTCACAGATTCCCCAAACTCTTACGGGACTTGTTAAGAATGTCTTCCACAAGTAATGAATGTGTTGGGGTGGGACACTACGAATATAGTGTGTGGACATACAAGGTGAGAATGTGGGTCTCGCAGGAGGTGTGCGCAAAATAGTCCCTACAGTCGCGCTATCCTCTGTGCCCTCGGTGGCTCAAATGCATATGGCGTCTGTCATGTAAGCAGGAGTTCCCGGGTTCGAGTCCCGGTCGGGGCAAACATTTCCACCTGTCCCCGTTGATATATATCAACGCCCGTTAGCAGCTGAAGGTATTAATACAATTCTAATTTCATTCTAGATGGCTGCAGGTCATCAATTGTGTCTGTTCTTTCAGACATGTCCGAAAGAACAGGCACCATATCCATACAAGTATATTACAGAGGATGGTTGTAGGCTACTTCGAGACAAATTTCAAACTTCTAGGTTGCAATGGTAGATAATTATGGTATTCTGAGAAACAGATCCTTTAACACACATGTATTACTTTCTATCACTGAATGGGCTATGATAGTCCTATTTCCTGATCACAAAGATACACTTCAAATTATGGTTTATGGATTTTGGTAAGAAGTAGCTGCACATCTGCAAAGTTAATGTACCTGTTAACATATCTAGTGAATTACTTGCTCACATGATAAACGTTGTTAAGACTAAGGGGTACAGTGATAAACAAGGAGCAAATAAAATAGTGATATTTCTAAGAACTGCAAGCAGATTTTTTTAAAAGATGCTATAAAATATTTGTCACTGCCAGAGAAATGTGTGAATATATACTGGAAAAAATTCACTTGACAATAAGAAAATATTAGCTTGGTAAGACAGTTTGAGCTGTCGTATACAGTATCACTCTGCCGATACTGCAGTTCTAAAATGATGATGGAAAGTCCTGGGTGAAACACAAATAATGGAAGGAGAACAGGTAACAACTAACCAAACAGTTGAGGTATTTAGTGGTCAACAGCCATGAAAATAAAGTTGAAAGCAGTGTCAAGCTTTGGGACAATGTCATTACGCATACAGGTGTGCCCATGCATGCATGCATGCACGCACGCACACACACACACACACACACACACACACACACACACACACAAACGCGCGCGCGCGCACGCAGAAGGAAAAGGGGGGGAGGAGGAGAGGGGGGAGAGGGGGGGGTGGAGAGAGAGAGAGAGAGAGAGAGAGAGAGAGAGAGAGAGAGAGAGAGAGAGAGAGAGAGAGAGAGAGAGAAGGGGGTAGGCAGAGGGGGGAGGGGGAGGGGGTAGGCAGAGGGGGGAGGGGGAGGGGGAGAGGGAGAGGGAGAGTGCGCCACATTGCCCTGGCCAAACAGAGTGCCTGGAGCTTGATTTGGCCGAGAGAGAGAGAGAGAGAGAGAGAGAAAGAGAGAGAGAGTGTGTGTGTGTGTGTGTGTGTGTGTGTGTGTGTGAGCCCAGCCATACTTATAAGGGATCTCCCCCCCCCATTTAGTGGCAAGCTTTGGGACAATGTAATTACGCACACAGCTTGTCACATAAGCTGCAACAAATGAATGCAACAGTTTCACAATCACGAAGATTCTCTGTGCTCTGTTAAAATATATGTTTCTAACCTTTTAGGAGTTGCATTCCATTTTGGAAGGTTTGACTCTTAACTCCTTTGTTGTAACATACTTCAAACCTTAATTGTTATTTTCATTTCTATGAAGATGTCTATGTGGTAGCTCTCCTGCTCTATTTATCACAATTATTTGCGACAGTAACGTTTTCTTACCACGTGACTCATATTCTACAACCAACGCATAGTATGACAACTGCCAAGACTACAGAAAGAGAATAGAAACTTCAGTGACCAGAAAGACTGTTCATGTTGTTGTTGTGGTCTTCAGTCCTGAGACTGGATTGATGCAGCTCTCCATGCTACTCTATCCTGTGCAAGCTGCTTCATCTCCCAGTACCTACTGCAACCTACATCCTTCTGAATCTGCTTAGTGTATTCATCTCTTGGTCTCCCTCTACGATTTTTACCCTCCACGCTGCCCTCCAATACTAAATTGGTAATTCCTAGATGTCTCAGAACTTGTCCTACCAACCGATCCCTTCTTCTAGTCAAGTTGTGCCACAAGCTCCTCCTCTCCCCAATTCTATTCAATACCTCCTCATTAGTTATGTGATCAACCCATCTAATCTTCAGCATTCTTCTGTAGCACCACATTTCGAAAGCTTCTATTCTCTAAGCTATTTATCGTCCACGTTTCACTTCCACACATGGCTACACTCCATACAAATACTTTCAGAAATGACTTCCTGACGCTTAAATCTATACTCGATGTTAACAAATTTTTCTTCTTAGGAAACTCTTTCCTTGCCATTGCCAGTCTACATTTTATATCCTCTCTACTTCGACCATCATCAGTTATTTTGCTCCCCAAATAGCAAAACTCCTTTACTACATTAAGTGTCTCATTTCCTAATCTAATTCCCTCAGCATCACCTGACTTAATTCGACTACATTATATTATCCTTGTTTTGCTTTTGTTGATGTTCATCTTATACCCCCCTTTCAAGACACAGTCCATTCCGTTCAACAGCTCTCCCAAGTCCTTTGCTGTCTCTGACAGAATTACTGTCATCGGCGAACCTCAAAGTTTTTATTTCTTCTCCATGGATTTTAATACCTACTCCGAATTTTTCTTTTGTTTCCTTTATTGCTTGATCAAAATACAGATTGAATAACATCGGGGATAGGCTACAACCCTGTCTCACTCCCTTCCCAACCACTGCTTCCCTTTCATACCCCTCTACTCTTATAACTGCGATCTGCTTTCTGTACAAATTGTAAATAGCCTTTCGATCTCTGTATTTTACCCCCACCACCTTCAGAATTTGAAAGAGAGTATTCCAATCAACATTGTCAAAAGCTTTCTCTAAGTCTACAAATGCTAGAAACGTAGGTTTGCCTTTCCTTAATCTTTCTTCTAAGATAAGTCGTAGGGTCAGTATTGCCTCATGTGTTCCAACATTTCTACAGAATCCAAACTGATCTTCCCCCAGGTCGACTTCTACCAGTTTTTCCTTTCGTCTGTAAAGAATTCGCATTAGTATTTTGCAGTTGTGACTTATTAAACTGATAGTTCGGTAATTTTCACATTTGTCAACATCTGCTTTCTTTGGGATTGGGATTATTATATTCTTCTTGAAGTCTGAGGGTATTTCGCCTGTCTCATAATCTTGCTCACCAGATGGTAGAGTTTTGTCAGGAGTGGCTCTCCCAAGGTTGTCAGTAGTTCTAATGGAATGTTGTCTACTCCGGGGGCCTTGTTTCGACTCAGGTCTTTCAGTGCTCTGTCAAACTCTTCACGCAATATCATATCTCCCATTTCATCTTCATCTACATCCTCTTCCATTTCCATAATATTGTCCTCAAGTACATCGCCCTTGTATAGGCCCTCTATATACTCCTTCCACTTTTCTGCTTTCCCTTCTTTGCTTAGAACTGGGTTTCCATCTGAGCTCTTGATATTCATGCAAGTGGTTCTCGTTTCTCCAAAGGTCTCTTTAATTTTCCTGTAGGCAGTATCAATCTTACCCCTAGTGAAATAAGCCTCTACATCCTTACGTTTGTCCTCTAGCCATCCCTGCTTAGCCATTTTGCACTTCCTGTCGATATCATTTTTGAGACGTTTGTATTCCTTTTTGCCTGCTTCAATTACTGTGTTTTTATATTTTCACCTTTCATCAATTAAATTCAATATTTCTTCTGTTACCCCAGGGTTTCTACTAGCCCTCGTCTTTTTACCTATTTGATCCTCTGCTGCCTTCACTATTTCATCCCTCAAAGCTACCCATTCTTCTTCTACAGTATTTCTTTCCCCCATTCCTGTCAATTGTTCCCTTATGTTCTCCCTGAAACTGTGTACAATCTCTGGTTCTTTCAGTTTATCCAGGTCCCATCTCCTTAAATTCCCACCTTTTTGCAGTTTCTTCAGTTTTAATCTACAGTTCATAACCAATAGATTGTGGTCAGAGTCCACATCTGCCCCTGGAAATGTCTTACAATTTAAAACCTGGTTCCTAAATCTCTGTCTTACCATTATATAATCTATTTGATACCTTTTAGTATCTCCAGGGTTCTTCCATGTATACAACCTTCTTTCATGATTCTTAAACCAAGTATTAGCTATGATTAAGTTATGCTCTGCGCAAAATTCTATCAGGCGGCTTCCTCTTTCATTTATTAGCCCCAATCCATATTCACTTACTATGTTTCCCTCTCTTCCTTTTCCTACTGACGAATTCCAGTCACCCATGACTATTAAATTTTCGTCTCCCTTCACTGCCTGAATAATTTCTTTTATCTCATCATACAGTTCATCAATTTCTTCGTCATCTGCAGAGCTAGTTGGCATATAAACTTGTACTACTGTAGTAGGCGCGGGCTTCGTGTCTATCTTGGCCACAATAATGCGTTCACTATGCTGTTTGTAGTAGCTTACCCGTACACCTACTTTTTTATTCATTATTAAAGCTACTCCTGCATTACCCCTATTTGATTTTGTATTTATGATCCTGTATTCGCCTGATCAAAAGTCTTGTTCGTCCTGCCACCAAACTTCACTAATTCCCACTATATCTAACTTTAACCTATTCATTTCCTTTTTAAATTTTCTAACCTACCTGCCCGATTAAGGGATCTGACATTCTACACTCCAATCCGTAGAACGCCAGTTTTCTTTCTCCTGATAACGACGTCCTCTTGAGGAGTCCCCACCCGGAGATCCGAATGGGGGACTATTTTACCTCCGGAATATTTTACCGACGCCATCAGCATTTAATCATACAGTAAAGCTGCATGCCCTCGGGAAAAATTACGGCTGTAGTTTCCGCTTGCCTTCAGCCGTTCGCAGTACCAGAACAGCAAGGCCATTTTGGTTAGTGTTACAAGGCCAGATCAGTCAATCATCCAGACTGTTGCCCCTGCAACTACTGAAAAGGCTGCTGCCCCTCTTCAGGAACCACACGTTTGTCTGGCCTCTCAACAGATACCCCTCTGTTGTGGCTGCACCTATGCTACGGCTATCTGTATCGTTGAGGCACGCAAGCCTCCCCACCAACGGCAAGGTCCATGGTTCATGGGGGGAGGAGACTGTTCATAATGTTGTGAGAAATAAATGGAATGAGGAATTTTTGAACTTGGCTTATCTGGCTTGTTGTCCAACATTGCAACCACTTAACCATGATGCCGTGGCTGCTTAATTACTGTCAATGTTACACTTCTTCAACTGGAACTGTACACTGTCCCCCCCCCCCCCCCCCCCTCCTCCTCCAGCATACCTTCTTCCTGTTTTCATGCTTTATCTGTGTTCAGTTTTCAACAGGCTACCCACTGGGCAATCGTACCACTAAACCTGAGGGGGGAGAGGTGATAGGGAGTTCCCTGGTTAGTAGAGCACCTAGCTGCCTGCTGATCAGGCAGCACTGAGTTATGGCTAGAGTTTAAAGAGGGCGCAACAAGGCGAGGACTGTTTTATGCATCTGTCACACATCACTCAAGGAGTTCTTAAGCGGACACTCATCTGCCAGACAGAGATATAAGCCAACAAACACCTCCACTCAGAATCTGCAAACCATCAATATCAGTATCAGTATCTGGAGTATGAACAGTGCCTCAAGACACATCAGAATCACGTCTGCAGTCCTGCCAAGAAGAGCCAGACACGACATTCTATCAATTATTATAGTTATTGTTCACTAAATTCTGAACTAGATCAGAGTTTATGGTAGTTCAGTGCAAATAAATGTGTGAACTATTGTCTTGAACCAGCTTAATATTACAGGTAAGTAGTGTACTATTTCTTTTAACAACATACTGTAAACTGTTGCTAACCTATGCTGTCAAATATTTTCGTTTGGCTGTTGCCTAACCCCATCTGGCCCAGTGACAAGGCTGTAAAGTTGCTGCATGCAAGCAAGCCACCTCATAACAGCAGCAACTTTTGGAGGGACGGATTTTCTTCTTGCATGAAGTATTTGGTTAGTACAACCATAAATATGTGTATGTGTGTGTGTGTGTGTGTGTGTGTGTGTGTGTGTGTGTGTGTGGTGGGGAGGGGGGGGGGGGGGGGGTTTAAGCTCAACAATGTTTCCAGCCCTGTTTATGTGTCTGTTGAATGGTTAATGCCTTGACTATATGTTAAGTGGTAATTCTTACTCCTGCCATTACTGATATTAAGAGTTCACAAAACACTAATTTCTTTGAGTATCACACATTTCTCCTGAAGCATCCTGTATTTATTAATACTACACATGATATACAGTACACTTTTATGTTAGTGTCAGTTCTTTTCAAAAACAGCAGTAAAAAAAAGGGGGCTTCATATGTGCCAAAATTTTGCCAACATTTCTCACCTGAGACCAGCAGTAACTTCCTTCCACAAGCGGCGAGACTCATTGTCAGACTGTTCTGCTATTGGTCGAACACGTTTTTTTGTTATGTCGATACGATTAACATCAACAAACACCTCGGTTTTCTGAAACAAACATAACATGAGTAAGGTACAATAACACGCATGCAACCCCCCCCCCCCCCACACACACACACACACTATTATTTCTATTAATCATGCAGTACATACTGAGAAATGAAAGATTCACCCTGGTTCTTGAAAATAAGGCACTTCATTTGGAAAATGATGAAGAGAAGGTTTGTGCAAGGTGGAGTGGTATACTACACTGCTATTTTAACTGAGAAACATAAAGGGTAACTACGATAATGATTAAAGCAGAAGAAATGAATTAAAATTTGTGCTGCAGCCAGGAATTGAACCTGGGTCTTCTTCTTGCTTGCTAGGCAGAAATGCTCACCATAACACCACCATAGCACTATGGTTAACATTGCTGCGTGAACAACCTAAGTTGAGTGCCCTCCCCACAACAAACTTCAAATCATATCTTCTGCTTATTTTCCCTTACACTGTCACTATTGCCAAGGCTCTCTGGCATTGGAATAGCACTCCAGCGTTGGACGTAATAGAAAGTCCTGTACCACAGAGGATCTTCTAGATCTTATAATTACATTTTTCCCTGAGACATTCATTAATTCATTTCTTATGCTTCAATCATTATCATAGATAAAGAAGAGACTTTAATGTCCTGGGGAAAAATGTAATTATAAGATCTATAAAGGGAAACTGATATGAACAATGAGCTACAAATGAAATTCTGGAGTTGTTAGTTAAAATTTATAGATGCAGGGCCCAACAGCAACATGAATTACTAAATACTTCAAGTTTCCAGCCACATCAAGTGTAACTTTCATCACCTTCTGATCAAATACTCCTCAGACAGTGTCGAGTAGTGAACAACTGCTGTGCTATCAATGTATCTATGTAGTCATGTTATATAATATGACGTGAAGTGATGCTCAGTCCATCACCAAATAAGACAATGTTTTTGTCTTACATCTGGTGAGGCCACTTCATATACCCAGCTTCATTGAGCTGCTGGTGATCTTTGTTGAGAGTGTTTCTCAATATTTTAACTTCCACTGCCCTATTTATTATGTTCTCCATGTGACAATGGAAGTGGTTTCAAATAAAATTTTCTATTTGTTTCCTGAAATACATTCCACTACAGCCAATTTCTCAGAACATCATAGATGCAAACACCTTGTGCTTCATCAAGCATTAATCTGTTGTGTACACTATCCGCCACACACAACCGAACCAAAAGCATATAGTTTCTTATATATGCTGAGAATTTTGACTCCGTTATAATCCTTCATCGGCCTGAAACATTGTCGCTGTTTGTACTGGAGACCTGAAGACTGATATGTTGCTTGAGTTAGAAGCCAGCTAGCTTCCCCACTATTTAGCCATTAAACCGTAAAAAGTCAAATGTGTCATGGACACAGTATTAAAAGCAACTAAGCTTCTTGAGTTGTAAAGTCAAGTCCATATCACAAAAAATAATGCATAAGCAGGTTTACTGTGGATGGAGCTGGATGGTTTCCAATTACAATGTGGTTTGTCTGGTTGCAACAGTCTGTGTTGCAATGAGAAGGACACTAGCTTACTCAGTGACGAGTATGTGTGTCTGCATGATATGCAGTTGTGTTCAGTGAATTAGTGCTCAAATAGCAGATCATTTTTCATTTTTGTGATATTGTTTCGTATCACGTACAGTGCAGTTTCGAAAACACTAGAGGTAGCTTGTTTTATTGTTTAGCTTTGATTGGTACTTCTTCGTATATTGTTTTATATAGATTTGGACTGTAGAAACGGATGGGGACTGTGCTGCTTGCAAAAGGCCACCATGTCAACTGGCTGTTGTCTGTATACGGCTGCAAAGTGGCACTGGTCATGGTTAACAAATAAAAGTCTCTAGATGTTAATGTGTCTCCCAATGCTCAACATCTAATCAGCCTGTCCTCATATTAGGGTGAACGACAGACAATGGTGGGTTTATGATATAAATATATAGACTTTCTTGCTGGTGTCAATCTCTTAAAATATTTCTGGGTGTACTGCAATGTCACCTAATAAAATACTTAAAAAGCTAAAATAAGCTGATGTTTCGATCAAGTTCCAGCAGCTGTCATCAGGGTTGAAACACTGGTTTATTTTAGTATTTTACAAAATGTTGTGGCAGTACACCCAGAAGGATTATAATGAGAATGCTAAGTTTGCTTACTCTACAGTCAAAAGGCGAATGTGGATTCAAACATGCAAAAGTTAATTAACATGTTGAAGACTGTTTGCAATGAACTCCTGATTTACATGTATACACAAGGGGATGGAGGTACTCTACTAGCTATTAAAATTGCTACACCACGAAGAAGACATGCTACAGATGTGAAATTTAACCGACAGGAAGAAGATGCTGTGATATGCAAATGATTAGCTTTTCAGAGCATTCACACAAGGTTTGCACCGGTGGCGACACCTACAACGTGCTGACATGAGGGAAGTTTCCAACTGATTTCTCATACACAAACAGCAGTTGACCGGCGTTGCCTGGTGAAACGTCGTCGTGATGCTTCGTGTAAAGAGGAGAAATGCGTACCATCACGTTTCCGACTTTGATAAGGGTCGGATTGTAGCCTACCGTGATTGCGGTTTATCATATCGCGACACTGCTGCTCACGTTGGTCGAGATCCAATTACTGTTAGCAGAATATGGAATCGGTGGGTTCAGGAGGGTAATACAGAACACCGTGCTGGATCCCAACGACCTCGTATCACTAGCAGTTGAGATGACAGGCATCTTATCCGCATGGCTGTAACGGATCGTGCAGCCATCTGCACGAACAGTTCGACGACGTTTGCAGCAGCATGGACTATCATCTCGGAGACCATGGCTGTGGTTACCCTTGATGCTGCATCACAGACAGGAGCGCCTGCGATGGTTACTCAACGACGACGCCTGCAATGGTTACTCAATGACAAACCTGGGTGCATAAATGGCAATACGTCATTTTTTCAGATGAATCCAGGTTCTGTTTAAAGTATCATGATGGTCGCATACGTGTTTGACGACATCGTGGCGCACACACAGGGGAAGCGTGTATTCGTCATCGCCATACTGGCGTATCACCTGGTGTGATGGTATGGGGTGCCATTGGTTACACGTCTCGGTCATCTCTTGTTCGCATTGACGGCACTTTGAACAGTAGACATTACATTTCAGATGTGTTACGACCCGTGGCTCTACTCTTCATTCAATCCCTGCGAAACCCTACATTTCAGCAGGATAATGCACGACCGCATGTTGCAGGTCCTGTGCGGGCCTTTCTGGATACAGAAAATGTTCGACTGCTGCCCTGGCCAGCACATCCTCCAGATCTCTCACCAATTGAAAATGTCTGGTCAATGGTGGCCGAACAACTGGCTCGTCACAATATGCCAGTCACTACTCTTGATGAACTGTGGTATCATGTTGAAGCTGCATGGGCAGCTGTACCTGTACACGCCATCCAAGCTCTGTTTGACTCAATGACTAGACGTATCAAGGCCGTTATTATGGCCAGAGGTGATTTCTCAGGATCTATGCGCCCAAATTGCATGAAAATGTAATAACATGTCAGTTCTAGTATAATATATTTGTCCAATGAATATCCGTTTATCATCTGCATTTCTTCTAGGTGTAGCAATTTTAATGGCCAGTAGTGTAGTTTTAAATATGGTAGCCGGCCGGGGTGGCCGAGCAGTTCTACGCACTACAGTCTGGAACCGAGCGACCGCTAAGGTTGCAGGTTCGAATCCTGCCTCGTGCATGGATGTGTGTGATGTCCTTAGCTTAGTTAGCTTTAAGTAGTTCTAAGTTCTAGGGGACTGATGACCTCAGAAGTGAAGTCCCATAGTGCTCACAGCCATTTGAACCTTTTTTTAAATATATTAAATATACTGATTGCTATTTCTTACTTAAGGGGGCAATAACTGGCCTGTATACATACCAACTACAAAACTATGAAGTAGGAAATCTCCACCTGCAAATGTATATTCATTAGACCACATTAAACTTTTGCTTAACTTCAAACTCAGCTATCTCAAACCTGCCCCACAATTTAACATTCAGTTATATACAAAAAATTAATGTGTGTGTAACACCCAGTCATTGCCTATAAAATTATGAGCATATTGTGAGCACTCAAATAATCTCTAAGTGCAGCATTCCTGACTGTTATTTACAATGTATTATTTCCAAGCAGTGGTGGCTTCAATTCAATTTTTGCTCTTTTAGTACTACAGAGAGACGCTAGATAGATGTTCCTGCTTCCACCAAGTACTACATGGCTTGAAAAATATTTGTAGATGTAATCAGTCCCTGCACATTTGTTGTCCCAGTGTGCTTCTGCAGTTGTCTTGATTGGAAAAGTCTGTCATAAAATGTGGAACGGTTTGACTGATGATGAAATTATGTGGCTGCTTGAAGAAACTGGATCCTAAACTGATGATGATAGTTATGAAATCAATGACAGTATTTTTGAAACTGACAGTAATCTGCTTCTGTCCTTCATGTTATAAGCTGGAGCCACACCAAGAATACAAAAATGTTTACGACATTTGGGGGGCCTGTTGCAGTCACTGTTCCCCAACTATTAATGTGTTAATCATCCTGGAACTATGGACAGTTAGAGACACATATTATCTCAAGGCCATGTGTATGTGTTTTTGTTTTTGTTTTCAGAGGGCTATTTTAACCCGGCTGATCCTAACGCGATTACGTATTTCTATTGGGTCCATGAAGTTAGAGTTGAAAGAAATTCTCTTCAAAATAAAACTTCATCTGGTACCAATCAACAGCTACTAGTGAAGAAATCAAATTTTATGTTTGGAGACTAATTAGAGAGGAGAGGAATTAGAGATCAGTGGAATGTGATATCCACTGTACCCTAAGCATCAGACCAATCACTGTCTGTAATGCCTTATACAGAAATCTTTGTGTTGTCAAAATTTGCAGTTGGTGGCACAGACAAATCCTAGAAATATGAGGTTTCCAAAAAAATCTTCACACATTGCTGGTCAGAACCAAATTGACAGTCTAGATGATTATAAAATGTGACCATACCAACTTGATCTCGATACAAGAATTCACGTTGTACAATATTTCACATTGATATTTCTCCAACAAAACTGACGAGAGCTAAAAAACATGAGCAAAAATGGTGTGAGCATTCTTTACTGCAACTGTATGGAATGTTACACTCTTGATGGAGCAATCTAAGATCTTGAGCCTGATGTTGTTGGAGTATGTGTTCTCAAGCTATTTTAAAAACCTTACAGAAGCAGTCAGTCTTGCAAGATGGCCTTGTTTCATTACAAAAATGAGCTTGCTGTTCAGGCAGCCAAATCACAAGCAGGTGCAAGGGACTCCCAAACATAAAAAATGCATGTATTTCTCTCAATAAATAGATAAAGGGAATCATTTGTGTACTTGGTTGTTTCATTGGCTCTACAGCATTCGCTGACATGGCCATTAGCACCATTTCAAGATTGATTAAAACTTCTCTTTAAAGATGGCAGAAAAAAAATCAAATAATACCAGGAGATTCTGTCATTAATAAATACTGAGCTATTCCAAGTCACAGATGAGTAACGAGAATATTATTTCTATATTAAACAGGTGGTTGCACTCAATGCATTAAAAAAATTACATTCATACTCCTAAGAGGCAAGGAATTAGATTTTAACCTCTCACGAAAGTTTAAAAGGCACTTGGGGTACCTCAATAACGTAGCTGTAAAATTTATATCTTCAGTGTCACAAATCTATGGCTGTTTATATCAAATATGTTGCTATTTCTGAGGTGGTTGTTACAGTGTGACAGCTGCTTCCTTCCAAATCCGTATCAGATTTTGCTTCCATACTGATATCAGAATGTACAATGTCTCTTGCTTCCAAACATATTGTATGCCCACTGCTCTCTCATTGGGTGCATAGAACCAGCAGCTGACACACCCCCTTTTGTTCCCATCATACGTCATTGTGAGTGTTGCAGAAATGTATATTATTGTTGATTGTTTGTCTGATTTTAAAGTCGAGTCAATTCTGACTACAAATGGATCAGGCAAATTGCAGTTTAGATATGGTAGAAATTCATAAAAAGCCAAAGTATGTGATACAGATTCCCATGGTTGGCAACATGACTTAATTTGCTGGCTCTTCTCCACTCTCCTCCCCATACCCATCCTAGTTCTCGGCCAAGATGCTGTCACTGTTCCCCCTTCACACTTTGCTTAGTACCGTGCTTGAGCAGCTGCAAACACAGACAGCAAATTCTTCTAAGGTGAAAGTCATATATAACAACAGCAACCAATACAAAAATAAAAGATCACAGTCAAGATTCAGTCCAATTCTCAAACTTTCGGGCATCCCGTGATCTGACATTGTTTTCTACTTAAGTTTCCATCTTGTCTCATCTGAGTGTTACCATCATATTCTACAGCTGATTAAAGGCTCTAATACATGAATAGTGACCAAATTTATCATCTGCATCTGTGACCAAATTTATCATCTGCATCTCACTTAGTAAATTACTATGGTCTGTCAAAACCAAATGAAATACTGATTTGGGTTCAGAATCGAGCAACGTTTTTTGAAGGACAACATTTTTGCTTCTGAATGTTACCCTTAGTTAAGAAACAGCATAAATATTAATGTATGGTACACAAACACGTATGAGAAATTTTATTGTGAACATGTTAAATACAATTCCTGTGTTTCATAAAACTATTAAATTTTTAGCAGAACAATAGATTGTTGTAGTGGCTAGTTCATAGTTTCTTGCACATTCCTTCACTAGTGCCGTGCAAGTAAAATATCACGCGTTTGTTTGAGTGCACATGACCTCAACAGACAATGCTTCATCTGTAAATGCACCAAGACTCTCAAATAATCTGTTCAACAACATAAAAATATTGACCTCCGAAGCAATATATATTTATTTATATCACTTCATTGGTGACACCACTTTCTGGTGCACAGCTGCTATTTTTGCAAGCAGAACATAAGATTCTTGAAAAGAGAGAGAGAGAGAGAGAGAGAGAGAGAATATTTATGTAAAAAGATCTAGTAAGTGTATTACTCACCTTTATAGCTGTGGTCATTAATATAAGGAGTGTTCAAATCAAAACAAACAAAACACTGTAACAATCAAATTGCTTTAAGTTTACATATTCCACTTTGGGATAATGTAATGAGACATCTAGGCAATGAATGCATGGATTGTCACCTTCCCCTAAAAAACTCAAAGCTATGCCCTCAGCAGGCAAATGATGCTCACCATATTTTTCGACACATGAGGTCTGATACTCATCAAATTCCTTGAGCATGGAAAAACCGTTAATAGTAATGTGGACAGTGAGACACTTCAAAGCCCACCCGGCTGCTCACAGGGATTGTGCTCCACAATAAAGTGCATTCACACATCTCCAAGGTGACACGAAGTGTACTGGCCAAGTAGGAACAGGTTAAGGATCCATCCCACAGCCCAAATACGTTGTCCTGTAACTTCCATGTGTTCAGTCCACTAAGAAGGCTCAAAGGGATCTGATTCAACTCTGACGACAAAATGAAGAACACAGTGGAGTACTGGCTCCTGTCACAGCCACAGCAATTCTGGTAACAAGGGAACAGTGGGATAGCTGGGCTCAGGCCTCTGGTGAGTACTTTTGAGTAAAGACTTCAATTATTCCCTCAATGTTGTTTCGTACCTTTTATTTCGAACACCCTTCATACAGACTTGTGTGGTGATATTTCACTCCTGTGAAGTAGCTGGTTTCAATCTTAATGGTGGAAAAAGTTTTTAATACCAGTATTTGACAGCTAAGGGAAGGAGAGGTACTAGCATGAAGTCACTGATCACCAGACTTTCCACAAATGACCTGCATTAAATTCCACACCTACATGACATCTGACTGTATGAAGGCATGTAACGTTGTTGGCGATGATACATCTATCACACAGGGTCATTACGTCTGACCTCCCCCTAGATGCTATCTGAAAGGAGAAGACAATGTGTTGGCTCTACAATTCACCTTCTCCATAGATATGGCAGTACGGACATGACACCAAAACTCTGCTTCATCATAGCCACCTACAGGGACAGGCCTATAAAAAACTAACACTGAACACTCACACTTCACAAAGGAAAGATACCATTTTGATTGAAAAACTCTTCCAGTTACTGCAGGTGCCAGAACGAGACCCCCCCCCCCCCCTCAGCCCTCCCACTCCCCATCCCTGTTGGTCCCACCACTAGTGATCGGTCAGACAACACCACCAACATACTGAAGACATCCAATAAACAAAATTTGGTAGTCTCATGTGAAACTACCAAGAATAATTAATAATTACATCCTAATAAGATAAAGATGACATACTAAACGTGTGATTATTTATTTGGTACCAGAGTATTTAAAGTTTTTAATTACATATACATACCCCGTCAGCCCATTTAGCTTCCATACAACCATTCCACTCTCCACTGACAGTCAGAAATGGCTTCTTGTCACCAGGCTGAAATGCCTCCGCTGTAATACGATTCTTCTTACCACCATAAAATGGTTTAGTATGGAACTCAATATTTGCACTGTAACCAGTTTTGGCACATGTAATTGTAACCGAACCACCCAACTCAATCCATGGAACTGTCAGAATTGACCTGCGTCAACATAAATTTGTATGACAATATACAGACATGGCCAAATTACATTCAACTGCTGTAAACATATTATAAAACCCATTTGAAACAATTGTTACAAAAGTTAACAGTTTGCAATACTTTTGGTTTTCTTATTTTTTACTCAGTCTTTTTTACACTAACTGGTGCTATTTTTGAGCTCTTGTGAAAGTTCATTCTATAGTACTATATATTCACTTACTTCACACACACGTTTATTTCATTTCAAAACTATATCTTATTCTCCCAGGTCACTATTCTTTACTTTCACTCCCATGCGCCTAGCTTTGAAAAGGCATGAACAATGAAAGCAATCCAACTTTTTATTTCTCCTATGTTTGCAAGCACAAGACATTACATATCATCAGCCTAAATATTTCACCCATTGCTTCAACACACACACACACACACACACACACACACACACACACACAAGGGGGAGGGGGAGATAGAGATAGATCGATAGATAGAGAGAGAGAGAGAGAGAGAGAGAGTGGGAGGGGGGATTTCTGATTAATCTCTGTTGAGTACTATTGATTACCGAATCCATGGTTATAAAAAGCTACAACAGCTGTTAGCTTAGCGTATCTGTTAACCTGATGCTGCTTGTCAAGTTTTCTCAAACTGATGGGCTGCTCAGAACCACATGGTGCCCACAGAACTGATTATCTTTTCTGACAATCCTTCAAATTATTTTAAAACAAATGATATATGATCCATGTTACTACTACATCTACATACCTACTCTGCAATCCACTACGTGGTGTATGGTAAAGGGTACCATGTACCACTACTAATCATTTCTTTTGCCATTTCACTCACAAATGGAACAAGGGAAACACAATCATCTATATGCCTTTGTACGAGCCCTCATTTCTCCTATCTTGTCTTCGCATTCCTTACATCAAATTTACATTGGTGGCAGTTGAATTGTTCTGCAGTCAGATGCAAATGCCTGTTCTCTAAATTTTTTTCAATAATGTTCCGTGAACAAAAAGTCATCTTCCCTCCAGGTATTTCCATTTGAGATCACAAAGTGCATCCATTGTATTGTGTGTTGAACAAACCTGTCTGTAACAAGTTTAGTAGCATGCTTCACAATTCCATTGATGCCTTCCTTTAATATGACCTGGCTGAAATCACAGACACTCAAGTAGTGCTCAAAAATGGCACATCCAAGTGTTCTTTATAACATCTCATTTTAAGTGAAATCAAGCATTGGAAAATCCAGGACGGTATAACGCCAGTATTATGAAAAGGAAAGATTGCTACTCACTTTGAGTGCAGACAGGCACAACAGAAAGGGATTAAAGCTTAAGCTAAGCACTCTTTTTGTTGTGCCTATCTGTGACTCAATGATTCCTCTATACCGTGAGTAGCGATCTATCCTTTACATAATATTGTTGTTCCTCCTTTGAAGGTGAGACACACTTTCCTAAAATTTTCCCAATAAACCGAAGTCAACTAAAGCCCTCACTTTGCAACATTATGCTTATTTATTTAATCAACATAACTGCGTCAAGCAGCTCCCCGCTAATACTGTATTCAAATATTACAGATTTTTTTCCCCTACTCACCTGCATTAACTTGCATTTTTCTACATTTAGATATGGTTGCCACACATCACACTAAGTAGAAATTGTTTCCAAGTCATCCTGTTCTTTCCACAACCATTCAACGATGACACCTTCCTGCTGACTAAAGTGTCATTAGCAAACAGCAGCAAATTTCTCTGCTTACCCTGTCAGGCAGATCATTTATGTACACAGAGAGGTCCTGTCATATTACCCTGGAGCACTCCTGATGGTATCCCCCCCACCACACACACACACACACACACACACACACACACACACACACAAGTTTCTGATGAACACTCACAACTGAGGACAACATACTGGGTTTTATTACTTAAGAAGTATACAAGCCACTCACATTGGGAAGATATCCCACACGCTTGGATTTATGTTAACAGTCTGCAGTGGGCTACTGTGTCAAAAGCTTTCCATAAAGCTAGAAATATGGAGTCTACACATAAAATTATTTCCAAACCGAGCTCACATTTCCCTACTAAGAACCCACTAACTCTTAAGGAATACTGTAATTTACTTTAACTATAAGCCCACCCATTTTGTCAGAATTTTTCTGTGTCCAAAATTATCTCTTACTTTAAGTTTAAATAACACAAAATAGAGTATCTGCATTCAACAGTATTATGAAAAGGATAGTTGTTACTCACCATACGGTGGAGATGCTGAGTCGCAGATAGGCACAACAAAAAGAAAGTAAGCTTTCGGCCAACAAGCCCTTCGTTGGAAGTAGACACCACACACACACACACACACACACACACACACACACACACACACAAAATCCCAAACCCTTCATTTGGTTTGGATTCACTGATGATAACTTCAAAATCTGGATCAAGGGTGAGGACACCCTATCCACATTCCATCCAGAACCTCAACACCTTCTCCCCCATTCACTTCACCTGGTCCTAATTGATCCAACAAGCCACCTTCCTCGATGTTGATGTCAACCTCAAAGATGGCTAAATCAGTACCTCCATCATCATCAGACCTACCAACAATAGCTCCACTTCGACAGCTGCCATCCATTCCATACCAAGAAGTCCCTTCCACACATGCTAGCCACCCGTGGCCATCACATCTGTTGTGATGAGCTGTCCCTTTCAAAAAATACTGAGGATCTCTCAGAGGCCTTCACAAACATGTACAAAAACAGATCTCCCATGCCTTAGTTCTCCAGTCACCCACCACTTCCCACAGTCCCAATGTCCGGTCACAGAGGAGCATTTCCCTAGTGACTCAGTAGCACCCAGGACTGGAGCAACTGAAGCACATTCTCTGCCGTGGTTTCGACTATCTCTCATCGTGCCCTTAAATGAGGAATGCCCTACCCACTATCCTTCCCACCCCTCCCACAGTGGTACTCCACTGTCCACTGAACCCACAAAATATCCTTGTCCATCCCTACACAACTCCTTCTCCCAACCCCTTGCCTCATGGCTCATAACCTTGTAACCTTGTAACAGACCTAGATGCAAGACCTGTCCCATACACCCTCCCACCATCACCTACTCCAGCCCGTTCACAGACATCATCTATTCCATCAAAGGCAGGGCTAACTGTGAAACCAGTCACATGGTCTACAAGTTAAGCTGCAACCTTGTGCTGCATTCAATGGGGGCATGACAACTAACAAGCTGTCTGTCTGCATGTATGGCCACCAACAACTTGTGGGCAAGAAGCAGCTTGACCACCCCCACTGCTGAACATGCCGCCCAACACAACATGGCTGCTTCATACCCCGGAGCACCTGGAGCCTTCTCACCAACACCAGCTTTTCTGAATTGCACAGGTGGGAACTCCCCCTGCAATATATCTTATGTTCCCATAACCCACTTGGCCTAAACCTTCATTAGTCTTTGTCCTTACCCTCTAGCCCCTTCCCTGTTCCCATTCAAGCACCAAACAATCCTCTATTCCACCAATGCACCGCACCACACCCACAGTCTTCTCTCTCTTTTTCTTCCTTTACCTCCCACCCCCCTCTGTCTAACTTCATGACCACACGTAGCTGCTCTATCCTCTCTTCATCTCATCACTGTATGCTCCCACAATCAGCACTTTACTGTCCCCCACCCTTACTCTGCTACCCTTCTCCCTCCTCGACCCAGACCCCTCCCTAACCCCAACACCTGGCTGCTTCTCCCATCACTCACTGCTGCTCACAATCTGGCCTCAGCAGCCAGAGACTGTGGTTATGTGTGTGTGAGGTGCATTTGCTTCATTGTGTGTGTGTGTGTGTGTGTGTGTGTGTGTGTGTGTGTGTGTGTGTGTGGCGTCTGCTTCCAATGAAGGCCTTGATGACCTGATTGTGCCTACCTGTGACTCAGCATCTCTGCTATATGGTGAGTAGCCACTATCCTTTTCATAATATTGTTACATTTCATCCTGAATTTTCCAATATCTGCATTCATAATTTCAGTGCAAAAGAGGAAAGGCAAGAACAAAAGGGAGGAGAAAACTCCATGTATATCAGTAGAATTCTCTGTAACAAGCGATGATGAATGTTTTTGTACATTCTTTTCAGTGGAACTTTTTGTAGACACTCCACCCCACTGTAGAGAATACACTACGACATGCCAACTTCATCTTGTTACGAGATACCAGTTTTACTTTTTCAGTCCTTTGTGTTTTACTTTTCAGTCCTTTATGCTACCCTCCTGAGTTCTTGTTTATTGAGTTTTAAGACTGTGCATGACCTAGACTACTAGTTGTTGATGTTTATGGAGAAGGGACAACTGTTAGTATCACATGTAAAGCTATCTAACTATATTGTTTGGAAGCAGAGCACAGAATTCAAGAGTATCAACTTTTGTTACAAGTTTCAAATGACAATGACACAAATCTGTTAGTCAGCAACCGTCTGAAGCACCTAGCATGAGATATGAAGATAATTAACAACTGTCTGTTGTTACAGAATATTTTCATTTGATATGGAAACTAATTTAAATATTTTGTTCACAGGAGGAATGTGCACGAGATAGCTGATAACGAACACATTTCAACTGGAAACACTCACTGTATTTCACAAAATACTTGTCATGAAAAAGTCTTGTGTGCTTACTGTTCCAGTTGCTTATTTCTGACCACACATTCGTACGATCAGCATTTCATCCTAGAAAGTGTCTATGTTTAGTCACAATCTTGCAGCATTTTCTGCTAATATTCATGACCAGGAATGATACTTTAAACACATTTCGAAGTTAAACAGTCAAAACATAGGTACAAAGCTTTTGAGTGTTTACCAATAAAGATTTTTTTTATGGAAAGGTGATTATCATCATTTCTTATGATTTTGAGGATATAATCCCTATGCACTGGACAAAGACAGAATCATCTCCATTGTCTAATACGATTCATAATGGGTCATCTAAGCAGGAGTTTCCTCAAAAACAACAAAAATTGGCGAAGTATAAAGTGCTTTTTAACAAATACAACAACAAAAAAAGACCAGCAAGAATTATCATTGTGATTATACATCAGTCTGAATGTGGATTGGTGCCTCATACATCTTTCCTACTGATTAAGCCAAATGTGTTTTTCAATTCAACAACCTGAATATCTGACTTAGTGGTAAGACTTTTTATGAAAAAAGAATAATGGAGTATTTTGCAGAGTTCACAGAAAATTACTTCCCCAAAGGAATAAAAAAAATTTGGAATCTCACTGGTCAAATATTGAGTGGTTGAAAGAGAACTATATTTTCCAAACTCTTAACTTTTTTTTTTTTTTACCCAATTTATCATTCTACCATTGCAAATCAAAATCCTTGTTCTCTGCAACATCCAATATTACACTGTTGTGGTTAATGGTGGTTGGCAAAGCATGCACAGAGTATACACCAATAAAGTACTGATGGTTCTGATCAGTCTCCAGCCATAAGACTCAAATCCATGTGTAGCTGAGCTTCCACAGATGCTCACCATTTATCACCACCAAGAAACAAATTTTACTTGCAGAACACTAGGGATGGGAAGATGTTACAACTCCATGCAAAAACATAATGCACACTAAACACTGACAGACATGCAATGCTGACCATTGTGTTCATATTAACAATTTGCTGAAAATATACAAGAATTTGTTTCTACTACATTTAAATCACTTAACAAAATTCTCAAGTTATTCACACAGACACGTGCAATAACGACTAACAAATATGATTACCTACATGAATAAATAATTTTCTTCTAATAAGCATAGGACTATCTCCACACATAGTTTACAAGATTATAAATTATTTTAATGGGTTATGTTTTAAATTTCATAATCACAAAATCAGATGCAGAACCTGGTCCTGTCGTTTAAGTATCCTTCAAATAACTGTAGGTATTTTTTAAAGATGCAACCATCAATTTTTATCAATGATATTCTTTTAAAAATATCTTCACTTGATACAAAGAGATACTTATGCAAAGAACAAAACCTTCTCATAATTATCTTTTGAAAGAAATGACAGATGCCCACCTGCCATATCCATTGGGGAATGTAACTATGTACTCCTCGTCGTATTCAAGGACGGAGATGCAGCCCTGGCCAATATTGTGGACGCCAATGGACAGACCCAAAAACTTTGATTTAGTCCACACATGTGCACAAAAGCTGATACGTTTGTCATAATGTTCTGCATAAAAAGCTGAAACTGGATAAATGTTTTATAATTAGCACATACATATGGAGATCAAAAAGAAAGTGAAAAGTGAGAAGGCAGCAATGAGAGAAGGAGGCTGTTCCAAGGGAAGAGAGGAGGCTGAAGGGGGATATTCGGTACATGAACATAGAGGGGAGTTGGGGAGGATAAGTAATGAGTAAATGGGGAGAGAGAATAAGATGAGGTCTTATGACACGAACAGCATGTCAATGCTTTAGATTCCCCCCCCCCCCCCCCCCCCCCCCCCCCCGTCTCTCTCTCTCTCTCTCTCTGCTGTGCACATGCATATGAAATGTGGGGGTGAGGTGTGCTTGGGCTGCATGCAAGTGCAAACCAGAGAGAGAGAGAGAAAGGGGGGCAGAGTGTGTTAAAGATGGAAAGGATTTATGTAATATGTTTATTTTTGGCCAACAAGGCCCTCGTCGGAAACAGACAACGTACACACACTAAGGAAAATGCAACTCAGACTCACCTCAGTGCAGTGTCTGGCTACTGACGTCACACGGGGGGGGGGGGGGGGGGGGGGCAGCTGTGCATGATGGGAGACCCAACTAGGTGGTGGAGGTATAAAAGGGGGCTGGGATGGGGGGGGGGGTGATAGCAAAGTAGGGATGGACGACAGTAAAGTGCTGCTTGGGGGGCCATACAGGGATGGGGCAGCTATGAGCACTCAGGAGGTTAGACACAGGATCCAGGAGGGGGGAGACCACATGAAGCAGAAAAGGAGGGAGGTAAAAAAAGACTGTGTGTGTGTGTGTGTGTGTGTGTGTGTGTGTGTGTGTGTGTGTGTGTTTGTGAAATAGAGGGCTGTGTAGTGCTTGGAATGGGAGCAATGAAGGGGCTAGAGGGTAAAGACAAAGACTAATGAAGGTTTCGGCCAGGAGGGTTACAGGAATATAGGATATATTGCAGGGAGAGTTCCCGAGAGTACAATTCAGAAAAGCTGGTGTTGGTGGGAAGGCTCCAAATGCTACGGGCTGCGAAGCAGCCATTGAAATGAAGAATGGTTTGTTGGGGTGTGTTCAGCAATGGGGGTGGTCCAGCTGCTTCTTGGCCACAAGTTGTTGGTGGCCATTCATGCAGACAGACAGCTTGTTAGTTGTCAGCCCACGTAGAATGCAGCACAAGGTTGCAGCTTAACTTGTAGATCATGTGACTGGTTTCACAGGTGAAGCTTGTGACCAGACTGGAGTAGCTGGTGGTGGGAGGATGTATGGGACAGGTCTTGCATCTAGGTCTATTACAGGGGCATGAGTCATGAGGCAAGGTATTGGAAGCAGGAGGTGTGTAGGGGAAGCAGGAGGTGTGTAGGAATGAACGAGGATACTGTGTAGGTTGAGTGGGTGGCAGAATACCACTGTGGGACAGGTGAGAAGGACGGTGGGCTGGACATGCCTATTTTTCAGGGCACGATGAGAGGTAGTCGAAATCACAGCTGAGAATGTGATTCAGTTGCCTCTGTCTGGATGGTATTGAGTCACAGGGGGAATGCTCCTCAGAAGACCCTCAGAAGTTTTCGAAAGCGACAGCTCATCACGACAGATGCGACAGCCACAAGTAGCTAGCCTGTATGAAAGGGACTTCTTGGTATGGAATGGTTGGCAGCTGTCGAAGTGGAGTTATTGTTGGTGGTTGGTACATTTGATATGGACAGAGTTACTAATGTAGCCATCTGTGAGGTGGAGGTCAATATTCATGGAGGTGGCTTGTTGGGCTGAGTTTGATCAGGTGAAGTGAATGGGGGAGAAGGTGTTGAGGTTCTAGAGGAATGTGGATAGGGTGTTCTCACCCTTGATCCAGATCTGGAAGTTATCATCAGTGAATCCAAACCAGGTAAAGGGTTTGGGATTCTGGGTGTTTAGGATTGATTCCTCTAGGTGGTCCATGAATAGGTTGGCAGTGGATGGTGTCATGCGGATGCCCATACCTGTACCCCAGATTTGTTTGTAAGTAATGCTTTCAAAGGAGAAGCAATTGTGGGTGAGGATATAGTTTGTCATGATGGTTAGGAAGGAGGCTGTATGTTTGAAATCCGTCGGGCTTTGGGAAAGGCAGTGTTCCATAGCGGTAAGGCCATGGGCATTACAGGTGTTGGTGTAAGGGAGGTTGCATCAACAATGACGAGCAGGGCGTCATGTGATACATGAACAGAAACTGTGGAGAGTCGGTGGAGGAAATGGTTGTTATCTGTTGTATAGGATGGCAGGTTGCAGGTAATATGCTGAAGAGGCCTACGAGAGCGGATATTCTCTTGTTGGATATACAGCAATCGTCTACAATGGGTTTCTAATCGCCCAACTGCACCTTGCTGCCCTACCCCCTCCCCACCTTGTCTCTGTATGTTGCCACGAACAGCACTTTACCATCCTCCACCTTTACCTTGCTATCCCTCCCCCTCCCTGCCGCAGCCTTCTCTTTACCCTCACCACCTGGATGTGTCTCCCATCATGTGCAGATGCTTGCAGTGAAGCCTCAGCACCGTGGTTTTGTGTGTGTGTGTGTGTGTGTGTGTGTGTGTGTGTGTGTGTGTGTGTGCGCGTGCCCTGTTGGCAGAAAGCTCATTTTCTGACGTCTTTTTGTTGGCCTACCCGCTACTCAGCATCTCTGCTATATGATGAGCAGCAACTATCCTTTTCATAATACTGATACTTCGCACTTCAAACACTATAGAGAAGGGCGCAGTCTCTGTCAGTGTTTCTATTAGTTCTGATGAACCTGAACTGAATGTATCTCACTACAAACTAGAAATCTAACAAAGAAGTAAACCAGCCTATCTTACAATAAGTTTAACAAAGTAATCATCATACATACTGGGTGGATGGTGAGAGACCTGCTCAGCAACAAATGTTAGTTGTGAAGAAGTGCACCATGGCAGAGGGCCTCCTGGAACTGACCCTCCACCTTTCTCAACTCCTGGTACATCCCAATGGCACTGGAATACCTCTCCTAATACTGGGTTGTAAGGCTTTTTTGCAACCACTGATTTGCGTCCAGCATGGTACGCAGACATATACCATCGTAGTACCTGTACCATGCGGTCTTTTGGGTCCTTGAAATCTGCAATACTAAAAAACAAAAGTGTTACCAGTTACAAAAGTGAAATTATATTCTTAATTCATTGAAGGACTTTCATATTTGCAAGTTACTATGTTTATCTCCCAAATAAAGTATGACATAGAATTGCTAGCCAGTATTTAGCTTCAGGAAGCAAAATGTGTATTACTGCTGATAGATGCAAATAAAAGCAAAAGTGAAACACTACACAGCTTTCAGTCCTTACAGTTCCTTCCTCAGAGAGAGAGAGAGAGAGAGAGAGAGAGAGAGAGAGAGAGAGAGAGAGAGAGAGAGAGAGATATGGGGGGGGGGGGGGGGCTTAGTAAAGTTAAAAAGGAAGAAGTGAAGCTAGTATATGCCAAATGGAATAAAGTAAATGTTTTTAAGTTAGGAAAGTAGCCATAATGCTAAGTAGAAAGATAAGAGATGTGTGTGTAAAATTCATGTGTGATCATAATGATTACAGAAATGAACAGTTTTGCTTTAACCATTATAGCCTAACAGTTTATTGTTTTGATTATGAAAGTAGTACGAGTGATGTGATACATGTACTTACTTGCTCCACTGCACCGATACCTCACAAGTGGTGACAAGCAAACAGGGCTGTATTTGGTGAAGAAAAAGTTTGGGAGAATAAACTGAAATGAGCATATTAAAATCAAAAGTGACTGTGAATAGAATAACATTAAGTGTTCACAATAGGTGGGAGTGCACACTGTTGAAAGGTGAGCTGGGACCAGCAAAGGGAATCACACAGCTGGAGCACAGTTACAAGTAACTCCGAAACGAAAACTGGAATTTTTTACATGTCGAACAGTGGAACAAATCACAAGAATCCCATAGAGCTGTTTTCAATGTTGCAATTACAGTCATTTGAGACAGTGAAAATTGTCACTAGAAGCAAGACCATAGTTGTGCCCAGCACTGCTGTACAATTATTATGGGTATCAGTTGTATTTTTTGTGTATGAAACATCGTGTGACATTTAAACAAACTGTGTTGGAAATGTATCTTACATATTTTTTGAAGTAAAATGGTGACTGTTACGACTGAACTCTTGCAACTTATTCATTACAGCTGATACTAAAGAAGTAATTAGTACAATAAATAAAAACCACGATGACTGCAAAATGAAACACAGGGGATAATCTAAGAGTTCAGGATTCTTAGAAAATAGCAAAATCAGATTGGAGGATAATATTACATACAGTAGAACACTTTTTTCAGGGTCACATAAAGATCAAAGGAAGAAACAACTACTAGTGAAGTGAGAATAGCAAATCAACTCATTGCATGGATGAAAGAACTGGAGGCAGAATGGATAAATAAGGAGAAGGATAAATGGATGAAATATAAGGCGGAACTTAAGAGATATAACAGAACTAAGTAAAAAAGAAAACACAGAAGTAAAATGCAATGTACAAGCAGTATGTAGCAATGTCACCAAAATCATCAAGATTGTAGCTGAAACAAGTGAGAAGTGCTACCAACTCTTAACTGAGCAGAAACACAAAAGAAAAGTGATGGTCTCAATTAACACAATGGGGACAGAGTGTATTGAAATCACAAAGGACAATAACAAATGCAAAAAGGCCAAGAGAGAAGTGAAAAGGTGACAAACTCAGTAGAAAAAGGGGAAACAGAGAGAAGTAAAACCACCAAGACTAATGACAAAGTCAAAGAAACTGTGTTGGAATGCATTAGAGAAGAAATTAAAGATGGAGTCAAGTAGTATCAGACACAGTGGAACTGTAGTTATAGGGTGTCACTCTCTGCTATGTGAAATAGGAAAATTTGATCCGAAAAGTTTGCATTTCTGGTGTACCTCACACTACCAGTTGGATGGTAGAGGAAAATATCATTGCTGTATCAAGAAGTTAACAAAGGATGCAAGGCAAGATGCATACACAAAGCAATGGTAATAAATTACAACACGGGCTTTTGAGGTGGCATTCCTGGAACAATAGTGCTCAGAAGAAAAATGTATTGGAATAAAATGGACATTAGTAAGTGGACTAAAATACTGAAGAAGGAATGTAAACAGATTCAATGCACAGTGACATAGAAAGTGTAAAACAAGAACACAAGACGGGAAAGAAGAAAGAGGCAAAAGATCGAGACAGTCTCAAGAATATCAAATATGTAGCAAAGCAGGAAAGTCTCAACATATTTTACAGTAGGAAAGGGAACAGAACTAAGAATAAAATGATGTACTATGAACCTTTTTACATGACAGTAATAGCCTTAACATAGTGATGTTTGATAAAAAAAAAAAATGTATGGGTGTGAATGACTTTATTAAGTTTCCAAATGATGGTTGCAATGAAAAGGGAATTACGAATGCAGCAATGCTAGGTCACACAAGGACTGCTTGCTGGGAAAGTGAAGCAGTGGCAGTGAGAATGGTGGTGGTGGTTGGGATGTTTAAGGGGGACTAAACAGCTAAGGTCATCAGTCCCCCCAGTGAGAATGAACGAAGAACAGTCTCCACAGGCAGGAAGGAGGTTTGCCCCCTCCTCCATGCAGTAGCTGAACCAAGATTAGGTATCAACATTGTGTAGACATGGGGCGATTCAGCACAACTTTGCGGATGTGTGGGGGGGTCCTCCTCTTGCCATGTTGCCAGCACTGGTTGACATGCAGGTGTACTGACCTCAGGCTGCTCACATCAAGTCAGCTGTCAATGTTTGTCAACAAATGCCATGCTCCAGTAGAGCTGGTGCAAATCTTCAACTGTTCACCCCAATAGGCAACAAAATATGTCACCATACAAATAAACAAGGTGTGATTTTGTGTGCGTGTGTGTGAGAGAGGGAGAGAGAGGGAGAGAGATAGAGGGAGGAGGAGAGAGATAGAGGGAGGGTGAGAGAGATAGAGGGAGGGTGAGAGAGATAGAGGGAGGGTGAGAGAGATAGAGGGAGGGTGAGAGAGATAGAGGGAGGGTGAGAGAGATAGAGGGAGGGTGAGAGAGATAGAGGGAGGGTGAGAGAGATAGAGGGAGGGTGAGAGAGATAGAGGGAGGGTGAGAGAGATAGAGGGAGGGTGAGAGAGATAGAGGGAGGGTGAGAGAGATAGAGGGAGGGTGAGAGAGATAGAGGGAGGGTGAGAGAGATAGAGGGAGGGTGAGAGAGATAGAGGGAGGGTGAGAGAGATAGAGGGAGGGTGAGAGAGATAGAGGGAGGGGGAGAGAGATAGAGGGAGGGGGAGAGAGATAGAGGGAGGGGGAGAGAGATAGAGGGAGGGGGAGAGAGATAGAGGGGGAGGGGAGGAGGGGGGGAGGGGAGAGAGGGGGAGGGGAGAGAGGGGAAGGGGGAGAGAGGGGAAGGGGGAGAGAGGGGAAGGGGGAGAGAGGGGAAGGGGGAGAGAGGGGGAAGGGGGAGAGAGGGGGGAGGGGGCGTGAGATAGGGGGAGAGAGGGCGTGAGATAGGGGGAGAGAGAGGGGGGGTGAGAGAGAGACGGGGGAGGGGGAGAGACGGGGAGGGGGAGAGACGGGGAGGGGGAGAGACGGGGGAGAGGGAGAGACGGGGGAGAGGGAGAGGGGGAGGGTGAGAGGGGGGAGGGTGAGAGGGGGGATGGGGAGGGGGAGGGAGGGTGGAGGGGGAGAGAGGGGGGAGCAGGAGAGAGGGGGAGGGGAGAGAGGGGGGGAGTGGGATAGAGGGGGAGGGGATGGGGAGAGAGGGGGGAGTGGGATAGAGGGGGAGGGGATGGGGAGAGAGGGGGGAGTGGGATAGAGGGGGAGGGGTGGGGGAGAGGGGGAGGGGTGGCGGAGAGGGGGGGCGAGGGGGGAGAGAGAGGGGGCGAGGGGGAGAGAGAGGGGGCGAGGGGGAGAGAGAGGGGGCGAGGGGGAGAGAGAGGGGGGCGAGGGGATAGGGAGGGGGGAGGGGGTAGGGGGTAGGGAGGGGGGAGGGGGTAGGGAGGGGGGAGGGGGTTGGGAGGGGGGGAGGGGGTAGGGAGGGGGGAGGGAGGGAGGGAGGGAGGGGGAGAGAGAGAGAGAGAGAGAGAGAGAGAACAAGTGAACTGTAATGTCGCTTTCTGTTTTTATACTGCTTATTTTTTTCTATCTTTCAGCTGACTATTTGTATAACCATGTTTATACATGTAAAACATGAAAACTTAATGACAACTTCCATTCAGTATGACACTTTTCTGAAGCGAGAGTAGCTTAGTACCGTCAGTACTATGAATCAGATGTTCGCATAATTGGCTTATTGTTGAAGAAATATTTGATGCTATTTTGTTTTTCTATAGTAATTAATCTTTTTTTCCTCAGGTACTGCTATTTTTTGATGAATGGACTGACTTTTATGTCCGGTGATGTTCTATTTCATGCATTTATACAGGTATAATGTTATGAAGGTGTTATATCTGATAAATGGGAATATATGAATGAAGGGTGAATGTCTAAATAATACTAACAATCATTGATGATTGTTGGGAGAGTAATTAATATTGTGTTACTCTGCGGGATTCATATTTTCCTGACCTTACGTATTTTTCTTGTTTTTTGTTTTATTTCCCAAAAACTTTTCTAAATTTCAAAAAAGATTTAGTGGTAGAACGTAAGCTTAACATAGTAAGTTATCTGTATCTTTTGTGTACTTTGTTGTAAGTGAAGACTCTGGTGGAAGCCCGGGTAGAGTTCAGGGTAGCATGCATAGTGGAATGAAGCAATTTTTTGAACTTACAAAAGTAGGCCTGAAAGCTAAGTAAAAATGTAAAATGGATAAACGTAAGTGTGTACCAAATATCTGTCATCAGAAATAGGAGTCAAGTCAAGGCTAGCATGCTAAGTAGAGTGATATGATTGTTTGAACTATAAAAGTAGCCAGAGTGCTAATTACTAAAAAGAAAAGGGATTGTGTGTTTATTAATAATCTGCAATCAGAATTAAGCATTTAGTGAAAAAATGTGAAAAAAGTTACAATTCAACTGTTCTGTTCTAAAAGGTTAGTATTATCATCAACAAAATAGTATGGGTGATGTGCTGCATGATTTTCAGTACTTGCTCCCAGGCTCTGGTACCTTACACTGGGATCTGAGTGACATGCCTTCCTTTCTTTTTTTGAACTTTCTCAAACCTCACCTCCCCTGCCCTCCACTCCGCTCCCTTCCCATCCCCCGTGAAGGGACTATTAGTTCCAAAAGCTAGGTAGTGTGCCAGTTTTACTTTTATGTGTGTCTGCTTGCAGTAATACATATTTTAGCTCCTGAAGGTAAATACTCGCACTCAATTCTGCCTCATAATTTGTTTCCTGTCTTTCTTCACACAACAATATCATTATATGCTAACCCATTAGTGAACAGAGAGCATGAATACTTGTGCACTATAAATTAAGTAATTCTGGTGCACTTCTTAACTATTTCCACTAATCACTCATTCAATTAAGAGAAAATGCCTAAAATGAGCAGGAAACCAGTCAATGAGGGGCCAATGTCCCATCTGTGATGCTTTTCTTATTGGATGACAGCTTACAAAAAAATTACAAATAAGATGATTTTTAATTTCACATTTCTCACTCAGGGCAATTTTGCTGAAGTGCTACTAAAGAATAAAAATTATCAAAGCAAATAAATGTCAATTATTTTACTAAACGAATATGTATGTTACAGCTGCTTATACAAGTTCTCAAAGTGTTTTATTCCTTGATTATATACAGCATAAAATAAACATCAAGTGATTCTACTTGCCTTGGCATTAATTATCTTCTTAAGCTTTATCTTGGTAACAAACAGTATTGTATGAAGAGACTCACAGATTCAATACGAAACAACTACCATTAGCATATTGAAGCACATAATTTCAACAACTTCTTTGTTATAATCAGGGACAAACACAGCAAACAGTTGTGTATCAATCTGTATTTTACTGCAGATCGAGCTGAAACCTAGCTACACCTGCAATAAAATACAGATTGATATGTGGCTATTCGCTGTGTTTATCCCTGATTATAATCATTACACAGTTGCTGAGCATGACAATTCCTGATGATCTTCCTTGTTACTACCGTATTTACTCAAATCGAAGCTGCACTTTTTTTCAGGTTTTTCTGATCCAAAAAACCGCCTGCGGCTTAGAATCGAGTGCAAAGTAAGCGGAAGTTCTGAAAAATGTTGGTAGGTGCCACCACAACTAACGTCCGCTGTCGAATATACGTAGTGCTACACAGGCATGCTTTGCAGGCACAAAGATAAATACCAAAACCTCTGCGTCAGTAAATAAATTAAAAAAAAAAGAGATGGAAGACGAGCTTTTTTCTCCGCCCCTCGTTTCGACCACTGTATTTTAATACATTATCCAACGAAGTAAATACAAATTCCGTATTGTTCATCTTCGAATGTAGCAGCATTTCAACGTACTACGAAAATCTGGCTGGCAAGACTTTGGGATGTTTGTCAATATGGCCAACTCTACGTTCTGAATTCTTTCCTACCTGTGAGAAGAGATGGTTGCTAATAGGAACTTTTATGAATTGTGAACCACATGCAGTATTCTCCTCACCATAAGAATAATACGAATATAAACATTTTGCCATGTATTCTTTCGTGTTTGCTACTATCTCATTTAAATCCTGTCTGCCTAATAAACTACGAAACTAGAGTGAGACAACAGCAAATGCGGAAGTATATACATATCGTGTCGTGTTTATATTCATATTATTCTTATGCCCAATAGTGATACAGTCAGAAATGAAGCGCGGCAATTGACTAGATTTTTAAATCTAAGATAACTCTAATTTCTGTGCAGAATGTCATGTACTAAAGAGGCGCCTACAAAGATTTTCAAACGGAGAAAAATTTTCGCTAAACTCTCGTTCAGAACATCTTCTATCATACACAGTCTATTATTTGGTTCTTGTTGATCATTATCAAAGAAAGCAGCAGTGTTAGTAACAACAAATAGCAGTCTCTTGCCATTGTTTCACTAATGAGACGATTCTCTTTTTTTTTAAATTGTAAGCGGCGGTAGCGTGTACAAAAGCAAGCCATCCCGCGAGGCCATAAACACTCATTATCAGAATGCTACAAACAATGCATGACACAGTACAGTACTGCATTTTCAGCTCAGAGTGACGTAAACACCTATAACAAAGAGAACGGCACTTATCAGATCAAATAAAAATAAGCAATCGATTCAAACCAGACAAAGCGCGTGAAAAAGGATGGGTACCTGTATAAATACGGACGGAGCGCATGGTGCATATCAATGGCTACCTGGTAAAGCTTAACTGCTAAGCTTACGATTCGAACCAAACTACTGTAGCTGTAGCGTCATTCATTTGACCTAATTGTGTCTCATATCACAATGGACCAACTTTGTTTTGATTTGGAGGCGCGGCCTAAAACTTCTCTCTCCCCTTGAATTTCGAGTCTTAAAATTCAGGTGCGGCTTAGATTCGGTAAAAAATTTTTTCCTTCATTTCGAGTCTCATTTTTCAGGTGCGGCTTAGATTCGAGTGCGGCTAAGATTCGAGTGCATACGGTAAATGAACATCTTTTCTTTTCATCACATTGAGATAAATTTGAAGAAATTTTCCACACACACACACACACACACACACACACACACACACACACACACACACACACACACACACACACACACACAGATATATATAAGAAGTTGCTTATTCATCTTCTATAGGGCAGATAAGTAAATAACTAACAGACATCTCTTCTGACCATGTGGACTAACTTTTCCAACTAAGCTAAGTTCCATATCGAAGAGGCAACAGTTTCAGTGTTTGATTACCTTAACTTTATGTAGTAACTTATAATGTTAAATCACTATTTAAAAAAAAAAGAAGATATTGGAAAATATTACCCAATGCAGGAAAAGAAACTAAGAAACTGTGCATTTGTAATTAAAAAACTGCATATTCAACTTTGGCATTCATAATGACTAGCCAGTACTTACTTCAGTGGGCTAAATTTCAGTACTACCGATAGGCCCACCTGGAAGTACAAGAAAGGTATCGTATCTTTCAGAATTATCAGTTTCTTCCTCAGTCAGAAACGAATGGGAGTGGTTAGAAATGAGAGGCAAGTTACTAGGCCCTCAGGATTGGAGGGACCCACCCCTCCCAAGAGGGAGGTACTTCTCATACTGTAATCTCCCTATAACTTTCCACAAATTAACACTCTTTTCTCTCTGAGAGAAGAACTAATAGTTCAGAGAGCAAAAATAATGTCCTTATACTATGATGTGTGTGTATTTATAGATTTACAGTACTGAATTTCACACCTCCCCCAACAACCCCCCCCACCCCCCCACTGAAGGTACGTACTGGCCAGCCCCTTTTCTTGGTAATAAAACAAGAACTCAGCATCCCTCTAACACTTTTTTTCCATATGATGCACATTTTTTCAAGGTATTTAGTTGTTTGGAGTTAAAAACAAAAAAAAAAAAAAAAACACCATTTTGTACGTTTTATGAGCCCTCCTATCAAGGGTAACAGTCACCTTCAACCAGCACCATTGCCACTACTGCAGCTTACCCCGCTGCTCACTACTATCCTTGTCATGTGAGTTAGTTTGAGTATTGCACTGCAACCCTCACCATCAGTCTTGAAATTTGATCCGTGATTGGTAGCTTTAAGGTCATTCTAGCATTTCTGTGCTGGACTGCTACTCGTTGCGCAGTTTCTCACAAGATTACATCTGCTTCTGCTTTTCCAACTATATCCATGTTCTGCAAAGTACTGTGAAGTGCATGGCAGAGAATACTTCCCACTGTACCACATATTAAGGTATGGACTGTGGGAAAAGTAACTTCTTAAATGCCACTGCGCAAGCTGTAATTAAATTAATCTTATCCTCGCAATGGCTGCATGAACAATATGTAGTATATTCCTAGATTCTTCACTTACACTGCAGAGCCGAAGAAACTGGTACACCCGCCTAATATTGTATAGGGCCCTCCATGAGCACGCAGAAGTGCCGAAACACAACATGGCGTGGACTCGACTAATATCTGAAGTAGTACTGGAGGGAACTGACACTATGAATCCTGCAGGGCTGTCCATAAATCCGTAAGAGTACGATGGGGTGGAGGTCTCTTGTGAACAGCATGTTGCAATGCATTCAAGATACGCTCAATAATGTTCATGTCTGGGGACTTTGATGGCCACCAGAGGAGTTTAAATTCAGAAGAGTGTTTCTGGAGCCACTCTGTAGCAATTCTGGTCAGGTGGGGTGCGCATTGTCCTGCTGGAATTGCCCAACTCCGTTGGAATGCACAATGGACATGAATGGATGCATGTGACGAGACAGGATGCTTATGTACATGTCACTTGCCAGAGTCATATCTAAATGTACAACGGGTCCCATATCACTCTTACTGCACACACCCCGCGCCATTAGAGACCCTCAGTCCTTTGCTGACATGTAGGGTCCATGGATTCACGAAGTTGTCTCCGTACCTCTACATGCCCGTTCGCTTGATACAATTTGTAACGAGACTCGTCCGACCGGGCAACATGTTTCCAGTTACAAATAGTCCAATGTCGGTGTTGATGGGCCTGGGCAAGGCATAAAGCTTTGTGTTACGCAGTCATCAAGGGTACATGAGTGGATATTCAGCTCCGAAAGCCCATATCGATGACGTTTCGTTGAATAGTTCACATGCTGATACTTGTTAATGGCCCAGTATTGAAATCTGCAGCAATTTGCAGAAGGGTTGCACTTCCATCACGTTGAATGGTTCTCTTCAGTCATCATTGGCCCTGTTCTTGAAGGATCTTTTTCTAGCGACAGCGATGTCAGAGATTTGATGTTTTAACGGATTCCTGATATTTACGGTACACTCATGAAATGGTTGTATGGGAAAATCCCCACTTCATCGCTCTCTCAGAGATTCTATGTCCCTTCGCTCATGCACCAACTATAACATCATGTTCAAACTCACTTAAATCTTCATAACCTGCCATTGTAGCAGCAGTAACCGATCTAGCAAATGCACCAGCCACTTGTCTTATCTAGGCATTGTCAACTGCAGCACCACATCCTGCCTGTTTACATAACTCTGTATTTGAATTCACATACCCATACAAGTTTCTTTGGCGCTTCAGTGAATACTAGTACTTTGAAGAGATAGTTTGCATCTCACTTCACAGCATCCTACCAACCAAAAATCCATTTGCCGACAGTAATATCGTGAGTGCTGTAAGCGACAATTTGCAGAAACTTACTTCAGTGGGACCAGACACATACAGACCATAATAGCCACCCCCTGATGGATAATATTAGGTGCAGTAATTTTTGGATATTAGTCACTCTGTTTCACTTAATTTATCATTTCCTTTTTTTCTAATTAGAAGACAAAAAAATCTATTCGCCAAGCGACGGCAAAAAATGCACATAAAAGACTGTTGTGATTGGCAAGCTTTTGGAGCCAGTGGCTCCTCCTTCAGGCAGAAGGGTTGAAGGGGAATGAAGAAGGGTGAAGGGAAAGGACTGGAGACACCTAGGAAAATGGGTATTTTTGGGAAAGTCACCAACAACTGCGGGTCATGGGAGACCAAAATCTACCCCTTTTCCTAGACCTCTCCAGTCGTTTCCCTTCACCCTTCTTCCTTCCCCTCCAACCTTTCTGCCTGAAGGAGGAGCCACTGGCTCTGAAAGCTTGCCAGTCACAACAATCTTATGTGTGTATTCTGCCACTAATTGGTGAGTAGATTTTTTATCTATCCAATTAAATAATTTTATCACTAATTGATTGTTTTCATTGTTATATTTTCTTTTTTTCGTTAGAACAACTCCAAAATCTTCATGTGATAGTTGCAGTGTATGAAGTAAAAGTGGATAATAGCTGCAAAATATTACCTCAGAGTATGTAGGTCTACAAATCGCTCTTTAATGGACATAAAGATAATAATATACAATCAAATGTTCATACCTCAAACTATTCTGGTTAAATAATATTTAAAATAAATTGGAAAATTTGTTGTGACTTTTTTACATTAAATGAACAAACTATTCTTAAATATAAGTTTATTCTAAATAATTATGAGTTTCTTATGTATTAAATGATGTCCACTTTCTGGATCTTCCAAACTTCCAATATTTTCAGCAGCTCAAATTATTTTAATGCTGATACTCGCATGTATTTAATATATTTTACGTTATTTCATTTTAAGAACTCAGTCATTACACCAGCCATACTGTACCCTAATTTAGTACTGTCATTCACTACATTTAGGCTTAGTTTCTTTACAAGCTTTCTGTTGTTCTAATTTATAGCCCTTTTACTTCTCTCTTATTTTTATTACATCTGGTACTGTGTGGATGCACTGTGCTGTCATACATTTATATTGCTTTTCCAGTTGTGTATACTATTTTAATCCTGACTAAGCTTTTTATACGTAAACATTATTTTAGTTGTTAAAAGATGAGTCTATGCACAGTTACCGATGATATCGGTTGGCATCACTCCCATGCAGCACTTTAGCAGTCGTTGTTAAATTGCATAACTCTTGGATATATTTTTACAAACTATCCAATACCCGTTTTTAGTTTTATTTTTACTGTTATGCATTCTGTCACTTTGTCTTTTGGCTATTTTTGCTGAACATTTACATTGCGTGTTATTATATTTATTTTCATACTTTTAGTTTTATTTTTACCAGTCTTGTAAACCATTATGTAAGTGGATAGACCAGTCAGTCCTCGTTTTCTCCACATTTTCAGCTATGATCTCGGTTCCCCACCTCAATGGCTGCTACACACTGCTTCAGTTACTTATTTATTAATTTTTTTCAGTTTTGTCCAGTCCCATTCATTTGTTTGGTATGGAAGTGATCTCTCATGACTGACTGGCCCACGTTTACATTTTCTTAATTATGTGAGCAATACCGCTTTTCACAGCTTTACCTTTAATTCTGATACATCAGCCTAGTAGTTCTTGTAAGCTAGTAGCTACCCTACTTGATTCACTGTTGGTGGCAACTGAAGGAGGAGCTTTAGGCTTCGAAACCAGTCATTTAATAAATAAGAAAGGGACATAGATTTTTTTCTGGGGGAGGGGTGGCAGGGAGGGCAGGGGGGGGGGGGGGGGGTTCAGTTCTGCTGAAGTATAAGATTTTCATTCAGGTCCGTATCCCAAAATATGAATGGAAATGAAGGCACTGCAGTACAAAAATTGTGATGCTTATTGATGCTGATGTAAATGGCTCCGTAAATCGCTCCTACTTAGTGCCTGTAGACTGCATGTTATGCATCATTCCATTTCAAATGCTTTCATTCTCACCACATGACAATATATTCTTTAATATTTCAAATCAGTCAGCATTGGTTAACTTACTTCTGTCAATAAATGAAGAAATGGAGAAAAGCTAATACCATAGTTTCCGTCTTCTGAACTGATTACATCAGACTGAAACAAGAAGTGAAACTAGAACTAGTTTCCTAAACTTTTCATATCTTCAGCACTTTCTTTAAGGTCTTCATTGGGCGATTCCAGTTTCGCCACTTTGAAAAAATGATTTAATTTGTGGTTGCAAAGTTATTTTTTGAGATGTTGGCACCATGACAGTTCCCAAAAAGAGGCAATAAACATGGGAAATGTTCGGTGTCGATATGTGGCATTGTAGGGCTAAAATAACCATAAATGCCATGTGTTAAGGAAAAAGAATGAAAGTAGGCTAAGTAAGGTGATTTTCTAGAATGTGTTTTCTAGTGTGTGATCTACAAAATAAGAAATTACAGAGAACGAAATGTTTAAAAATTCCACAGACTGACTTTGGTAATCCTCCAGATGGGGTGTGGGAGGAATGAAGATGGGTGCAAAAGGACGAGCAACAACTGCCGCAGGGGTGAGGAATGGTATGGGAGTAATAATTTTTGCCATCTTACTCAGTGCTGACAAGACACTAGTAGTTTTTGTGCCATGCTTACCAACTACTTTATATGGTAGAAATGTGACACTCACAAATAATAAGATTTCAAGGAAGCACTTTTTTTTTTACAGTCATTCACACTGACATGTGGTACTTATTTGTGGCAAATAATACAAAATTAAATTATTCTGATACAAATAGTCAATGAACAAGAAAGGAATAACATTTAACATATATTACAAATAATATAAACCAGTTGTGCAAGAGAGTAGTACACTGAACATTGAGTTTAGTACATTAGAGGGAAAAAAATCAGGCACAAATCAAACTTCAGCACTAAATCAGTGTTCCAAATCCGTAACTAAACAGTTTTCAAATTTAGATTCTTATGAAGGAACACCTGGGTCTTTCAGCTGGAAGCATGCTGCTGTTTATTTTTAGTCAGAGCTTGATAATTCTTCTCAGTTAAGCTTAACTTCACTCCCAAGTCCTCTTCAGCATTAAGGCTGTGGCTGTTTCTGTATTTATTTTTAAAGTACAATAACTAAGAAAACACACTTTCACACATGTAGGTAGTAACACATGCCACTAAAAATTGGATAAGAAGGAGAACCATATTCGCTTTTGTTCCCATCCAAAAAGGTAGCCGAGTTTTCTATTCGCAAGCACCTTGGATTGTACTGTTGCTAGTCACATCGACGAAAGTTTATTTCGTGATTACTTCTTCCTCAAAATGGATTTCTTATCCAGTCATATTTTGTGCAATTTTTGGAAAGGGCTTTTCTTAATTTCTTTGAAGAACTTCTAAATGTGTAATAAAGTCTCAAACAAAATCTTCTATGGGAACTAGTTCACTGTTTTCCAAAAATAATATACGAGTAGGTAATGCAAAAAACTTGCTGTTCAGTGCTTGTGAACTAATAACAGTCAACTTTATCTTGGAAGGTGTTATTTTGTTATCTGCTAAGAAAGTTGTCATGCTGCCTCCTTGCAGACCTGTATTTAAAATATGAACCGTGTCAAAGATATCAGGGAAATAGGTCAATATCGATAACTTTTGATTATCAATGAAAAATTCTTCATATAATATACCAGTGTTTTCATCACTGAGAAACATAAAAACCTTGGACCTCAGTTCAAATATTCTGTTTAAAATCTTTCCGCAAGAGAGCCATCTTACTTCAGTACGTAGGAGCCATATCGCCACGTCATAGTATGAATAACTCTGAGTGTAGAGCCCCTGCCTTGTTGCAGTTTATAGCCTTTACAGGGTCTGTTAAAACAATATCAAGAGTTCTGGGGCTTCGGTCATATACTTGGCAGCTAATACATATCATACGGTGTGTGCTTTAACAGCCAGGTGCAACTTCCTTCACTTTTGCTGTCAGCCCCATTAAGTGACTATACATTGCCTGGGGCTTATCTGTACAAACACCAACATTTTTTCCAAGGAATAACTACTTTAAAAAAATAAAAGTTCAATCTGAAAATGTTTATTGACTTAAGTGGTTTGGAAATAAAAACTCTTCTCTCGTATCTTCAGGAGGGTCAGAATGTACAATAAAAAGTTACTGTGCCATATTTGTGACATCTGTACTATAGTCCATTTGAAGAGCGAAGTAAATCCACTCTTTTAGTTGTATTAACTACGTTTCTTCAATATTAGAAGACATGTCTTCAGTTCACCTTACTGTTGGATAATGGAACTTCTTTCCTGTTCCAGACTCAAACATTCTCCATACAATGATACCATTCAATGTAATACCCAGCAAAGCAACAATAAACCATTCACTGTGTAATGACTATTGCAGCACCACACATTGGTGCACCGTGTAAGCTGGCAGCAGTTGCAAAGCAGCACAAAAACTTTCGTATAAACACTGAAGAGATTTGATCAAAACATCAACGTCAAAACAAGATGAATCATTCCCAGCCAAAGCAGTGATGACTATGACAGGCGGTGTGAGGAAGATACAATCTGACCTTCCTGTGTCCTATGTATAGGACGAAGCAAACATTCTATGATTAATCCATTTTCCTTAACATTATACAGATGCTACTCTTATCAATCATTTCCTTATTATGAAGTAAAGAAACATAAGCAAATAATTTTACTTATAGCAGTACGTGTTTTGTTTACTTGTATGAGAACAACTTGCAATGTCCTTGCGTATCATTGTCTGGGAACCCCAGCTCCTAACAGACCTGTTCAAAAAATAAAAACAAAATAAAATAAAATAAAATAATATTACTGCATTATTTTACTCACTAGGACAAGGTAACTATTAACGCTGACAGTATTAGCATGCCAGTCAGTAGATTATTGTTTTTTTCATTGGCCGATTAGCTCCATTCGGTAAAATGAAGATTGTGATTCAGATGTGGTGACTTCTGATTCTACACTTCTATTTTGAAGTTATTTAGCTTTAAATGAAAAGGTGTGACGGCCATGTCGTAACCTTGCAGCATCTTACTTTGTACACCCTACGAATTCATCAATGTAATTCTAAAGTTTTCGTGATGCTTACACTGTGCTTGCCAATCTATATGAGCTGACTCTAATTGTACGTGGCACTGCATTAGCCATCACACAATAAACTGCTTGACCTTGAACTGTTTCATTATTTAATTTCATTTCACATTCACAGCTACAGATAAGTACCAGAAGTGAAAATGAACATAGCCCTGAAGAGCCTTTACGAAACCTTGTTACTTTTCATCACAGCAAGTCGTCAGTACATAACAGAAGCTGCAAATCTCAACACTGTGGCAAATTTCTCCCCGTAACATTCCACTGAATATGCAATACTGCTATGGCTTATGGCAGAAAACCAGATCTGCGATGCTGGATTTATGTGATTTTGGCATATTCAACAGTTTTCAGTTTGCTTCAATATTGTTATCAATTTTTTCTGTTTTCCAGACTAACACAATGTGGAATGCTATCAAAATTGCATATTTTAAAGCATAATTTGTAGCTGTGGCATGTCAGGGAAGGGTGGGCTGTCCTTTATAGCCAGTACCGGAATGAAATATAAATCAAAAATTATTTATTTTGGTATGCGAAACTATAGTATGGCTACTCTCTGGCTTCCCCCTTCCCCCATACAGCAGGCCATATGGGCATAGTAATTTCATCCCTATAATTGAGTAATGAAACATTTTCCATTTGATTACAAACATTATTCTATACATTACAGTACATATAAAGTCACATTTCCACTCTTGAAGTGTTGTTCCCCAATGGGTCTTCTGGAGCATCAAACTTATTTTTAATCCATTTAAAAGGCCCTATAAACAGACTATTTATGGTTTATTTAAGTTGTAATCCCACAACCTCAGTACCGAATGGATCACATGAAAGTTACATTTATTGTCATGTAAGGCTAGCATGATTAAATTAATACAATTATTTAGTAAAACTGCACTCCTCCAAAATACAAATAAAAAGAACTTACTGTGAAATATCACCTCTGATGAACTGGCCAACCAACACATCTGTCATGCTAAGTTCTACAATTCTGCTCTTGCTATCAGTGTGAAGAAATGTTTTAGGAGTTCCACAGACTCTACTTTTATTTGTAAACAAATACATGCTTGGTGATCGGACAATGACCCTAGGACGCAGCCACCACTTTACAATTCCCATTTTTTATATAATTGAGTTGGACTGTTTCAAGACAAGTCATGTCACATGAGCTAAACAAAATATGTGGCATAAAAAGCACATTATATCACAGACAACTGATCGTTATCCACTCAATATATGAATAAAAACTCTGTACCTCACTTTCTGGGGAGAAGGAGGGGAGGGGGAGCACGAGTGTCCCCTACTGCCTCCCCTTGTAGCTGCCTGTGGGTATACTGTTGTTACATCATTGAAGTATTAGAAGTGTTCTACCTTTTGGTAATCACTATCATGACTAAACCTTTTTTTCTTAATTATCTCAGATGCTGTAGCTCCACTCTACAGATATCAACAGAAGTTGATATTCATTGGTGTTGTGTTAAGCTTGGACCTCAGTGGAGAGAGAGGTGCAAAGAAAGCAGGCAATGTTACCTGTATGCTACACAATGATGTTGATTTAGGCACACATCACGCAGAATCCGTGGCTCTGGTATTAATTAAACAAGACATTAACAGGGTTTTTTGGAAGCATATCACAGAGTAGTTCATGTTGAAACACACTCGTTATACTATTTATTTTTCAGTTGATACAAGTTAAATGAGTTTGCTCCACTACTATAATGCTGCCGCTGTTAGATCACTAGAGTTGGCAGCAGTCAAAATAGAAAGATGGTCACCATGAAATGTTCCAATAAGTAGAGCGCCAAAGCGCAACTTGGCATTGCAACCTAATAGACACTGTGGCACATCTCACTGCTGCCAAACATTGCAATCTAACACCCATGACAGTAATTTAACCTCATATCCCTTATAATTAATAACTGCCATATTTTAACATGAGCGATTTTAAATAAACACAAAATGGAAGCAGGTTAGACCTCCTCAATATCTATGTCCCTGCTGACAACTGAAGGAGTTTTTATTCTATTAACATTTGTAATGGTCCTAGATAATTTCTGAGCTGTTGAAAGTATCTGCAGTGTGGACAAGCTATATTCAAAGGATGCATCCATACCACCTCTTCTTTCTCGTTTTCAATAATCACATTTTTGTCATGAATGATCCACTATTACCGCCATCAGACATTCCACAGAACATAGTTTCTGCTTCACACACTGCAGTAATCCACTCAAATAGCACTATAAACATCGACAGGATAAAGGTTGCCAGTGGGGAACAAAAGCAGCAGCAAGCAGCGATGTCCCAGCAGCTAGGCTGCAGTGTAAACCTACCCTAAGAACTACAATGTGCATTATGTGCTGCAATCTTATGTGCCTCCCAAAAAGAATTCTTCCTGTTACAATACAGAAACTATCTCACCTTACAAACACATCAGGATGAGCAAAATAATCAGCATACATCTCCAGCAGGGATCGCCTCTCAAGGATAAATGTGGGTAAAGCGACTTTGGTAAGGTCCATACCAATCTTCACTTGGGATAGCAGATGTGCAACAACAGACCCATGATTCTCCATTGACCCAACTGAAGAAAAGAAGCAAAGACACATCGTATCAATAAAATATTTACAACACATTCTTGTTTAGCATGTAAAGAAAAGTATAATTGACATGCAACACAAAAATAATAAATTTATCTTTTTCGATTCTTATTATTCTTCTTTACCTCCACTGATGCATTCCTGATCCACTGATGAAGCTGTTTGGAAGAATCCATGGAAAGTGCCTTGCATTATTCCTTCACAGAAAGAAACTTCTTCTGTTGGGATGGCATAAAGCATCATTTCCAAAGGAGATAATGCGAGTTTACAGTATGAACATGCATTTTGATTTGAATGGACCTGTATTTACAGTATGGACAATGAGGATCTGAGTAGCTTGGACAGCATGTTCCAACTCACACAAAAGATTACAAGAGAACTCCTGAGTTTGAGTGTTAAATGTGATACAGAATTCTGGAGAGGAGCACAGAATAGAGAACAAATTTTAAGCTCTAAGCTCACAATCTGGCTTAGAAAACTTAGGTGGTATTTCATTTTGAAATACTGAAGGACAGGATGTCTTTGAGTGTACTGGATATATAGGATCAAGGTATTTGCTGTTAGGAAAGCTGAAAGTGCTGCTATTTCATAAAATGTTCTCTGTTGTGCCACTCAAAGTGGACAAAGTTACTTAACACTGAAGTAGGTACATGGGGATCAAAGCTGGGCTGGTCTGTGGGGCTTGGCCAGCTGGCACTAATGCTCCTTCACTGATGCACAGATGGAACTCTGACCAGGGGTGACTGATGTGGAAATTCTATCATATCACACTTATAAACATTTAATGCATACAACATTTAATGCACACAATACAGCATGCAAAACTAGGTCACATTATTTTCTGAACTTACCCATCCTTATTTAATATCAAAAATATCCAGATTTTTTTTGTCTTAAGTTAATAATAGAATATTCATGTTCAGATAATATTTTGTGAGGATCTATTCATTTACAATACATAGTGTTTCATATCATACTGATCCACATTTAAGTGCAATCTGATGTGACACTCATCATATTGATGCTGATCAATTGATCCAAAAGCTAAATCAAATTGTAAAGTAAGGCACATCACTAGGATGCTAAGGAAGAGACAACAGTGTCAACAAAAAGGAAGCAAGTTAAAGTGAGGGTAATGCATATAAACAAGACTTTGGTATTCAGACTGGAGAGTAGCTCCAAGTCGAAAGGTGAGTTACTCTGCCTTCAGGACACAAGTTTGTAAAGTTTGCACGATTTTGATTTCTTGGTGGCAAGTGGCCAACAGCAGAAGTGACTTTTCAGGATTCCAGTTCATAATGTGACTTAGAACTTTTTCCACATGTGAGACCATAAAGGAACTTAAAAAGATTTTGTAGAGAACTGTGTTGGTAGACATTGTGGAATTAACAGTCCGACCAATTATTTGTGAATTGCGAGGTCGATTCTCCGTCTGCCCGCTAGAGTTGCTGAGATAACTAATGCCACAACAGCAGAGTTGTTCTAATGAATAAAATATTTTATTTTTAAAGTAGCCCTTGTGTTGCCTAGCTCCTCTGTTATAATCAACTCCAGCTACATTCATTTATTTACACTGCAGTTAACAAGTCTGTAAAGAACTACACTTGTAATTTTCTTTAAAAAATAGGAATTGTTTCGCAGTAGTTTATAGTCTGGACAATAACTGATGGGCCAAAGTCAATTCATGCAAATTTAATCTGATTCCCCTTATAAGAAATGTTTACTGAGACAGGGTAATAATTAAAGGAACTCCAAATCTACGTAGGACATGTGTTTCCTCTGTCTTTTCACCCTGAAAGAAATTATCAAAAGCACTGTTTCCAGTTCCTAATAGTGTTCTCTACATCTGTATGTTTTTGTAAATCATATTCCCAAGCAAGTAGATTGTGCATCCTTCACTAAGTGGTGTCAGATGATAGAATGGTGTATACAGAAAACTGAAGTAACATACAATGACAGTACATAGCAAATAGTTTATGGGAAAAGAAGCAATTGCGTAACTTTCCCAAAACTCTCATCATATTTTACAACCTACATGCTTTTCCTACTTCACAACCAGTTTTTCTTACAAAAATGGGTGTAGCATATGTCTCTCAATACAGAACAGCCATCTTTTGGTGCTGATGTATGCATAATATCTCTCTTGCACGCATAACATTTGGAAGTGCATCCACTGAGCTATGGTTGTGCAGTAAGGCATCTGATACTGAGAAGACAAATAAACATTTTTAATTGCACTAATACCTCAAACAGAGACAGCTTACCAAACCTTTTTTCTGTATCATAAATTTTATAGAGTGCATGCTTTTATGCAATCAAGTCAACATGGCAGTTCACTCACACCGTGAGGTGATATGGGAAATTTGTAAACTAAACACTGTTAGACATCCTGGAAAATATGGGCTGAATTCAACGCCACCAGCTCAACCACTTAAATTAAGTACATTTGCCAATTTTTGGTGCACTGACAGTTGCATTAGATTTTGGTGCACAATGACAGAAACTCCATTTCTTCAGTTGATATTTTGGCTGTATACATTTTGGCCATTTTCTGAGTGAGCTGACAGACTGAAGCTACAAAACATTCGTTGGCATTTAATATTCGATCAACTGATGGGAAATGTTGTAATTAAGGTATGCTGAAACTGAATAAATGTTTTCAATAATTGAATATAGAAACTGCAAATGAAAGAGATGTGGAAGTGACATGAAGTACAGTGAAGAATACCACACCAATTTTTACAGGAAGATGTTCCAAAACAAATGAAAGGTAACTAAGTGTGATCCAATGAAGACTGAAAAAGTTATACACATGAGAGAGACTGCACAGCATTATCGGTTCAATATCTGCATGAAGAAAAACTGAAGATTGAAATTTCCAAAAAATAAACTGAGCCACACTAAGAAGGGTAAGCAAGAGTACATACATGAAGCATTGTGGAGACAGCCAGAGAAAAAATTATCGAGGGAACAGAACCAAGACCAGGGTGACAACGATCAGTAGAGCGTTGTCAGCAGCTGGTTAACAGGTCAGAGAGGTGATGGATGAGCTGTATAGGATATTATCAATAAGGTCCCGGTAATGTTATTGGCACATTTCAAGAACTCCTGCTTTTCCTTGCAGCTTTTCACTGCAAATGTGGCATCCACATGTTGATGACGCTGTAAGGAAGAAACCTGTTTACATAGAATTCCTGACAGCTTTCAAAGTGGAGGTACTGTAGGTGGTTGGGGCACCTGATATGAACAGACATATTTATGCAGACATCTGAGAAGTGGAGATTGACATCTATGAAGGTGGCTCGTTGAGCTGAGAAGCACAAAGTGAAATGGATTAGGGAGTATGTATTGTGGTTATGGAGGAAAGAGGAATGGTTGTCCTTGCCATGAATGCATATCGTGGAAATGTCTTCAACGAAATCTAAACTAGATAAGAGGTTTCAGGTACGGACTGGATGAGTAGGATTCCTCCAGATGGCCCATAAATAAGTTGGCATAGCATGATGCCATACCATATCATTTAAATACTCCTTTCCAGCACAAGTTTCTCTGAAATATTCAACATATCTTAGGGTCTCATAAGCCTGTTTCCCAATGCCTCACCTTATCTTTTCCCTTCTTCATGGTCCACACCGCTCTCTTCTATTTTTCTCCTCCCCATCTCCCTCCTCATCTGCACCTTTCCCCCCCCCCCCCACACCCCCCCATTCAATTTTCCCAAAACCGAAAGAATTCAAGCGAGCTACTTGCTCAAGTAGAAAATTATGGCTATCACTTTGTACGTTGAAAAGGACTCTTTGGACTGAATACATGAAACGTGGGGTGCTATTCCAACATACACATACTGGAAAATCCTCATCAAACTGAGATGAGCTATGCACACACTAGATGCAGGTCATCCGAAACAGTCTTCCTCCAAAAAAATGGACATCAGCACATCACTGCTCTTGCCGAAGGGAAAATTCAGCATTGGGAAGTTTTTTACAACTGACCACACTGTTGTGACCACGCAGTGTACGAGTATGACCTCTTCTTGCACTTAAAACAATGGCTTGGGGAACAACAGATTCAAAATGACGAGGAACCTCAGTCCACAGTTTTCAACTAGTAAAAGTTGCAAAAATGCTTCAAAGGTAAGTAAATTGTGTGGAAAAGTAGCAGCCTTGTTTGAAAGTAAAACCGCCAATAAAAACCTTTATCAAAAAAATAACAAAACTGAATGGCCCTTACTTTTCAAATATGTGTTGTAATAAAGTTTATATTCTTCTCAAGGGCTCTATCAGGGTGAGCTGTCAGTACGGCATGAATTAATCTCCAGTGCAAAAGCCTTAAGAACACAAGTTGAGTTCAAACATTGTGATTATAATGTTTTAATGCAATAGTGTTCTCCAATGAAAAAGGAATGCAATGGAAAGCGGAAATGAAAATGGAATTCATATTTATTTAGAAGGAAACATAAAAGAAGATGCACAAATGACATAGTTAAATTTAATTGACCCAGACTTTGTGAACCACCATCAATGCATTGGTAAAAACTGAGGTTATGACACTCTGATTCAATTCCACTACAATGTTGTTTTTCCCACAATCTGTTTTGTCTGCTAATGTGTTCCTGAAAGTTCAGAGAGGATAGGTAGGCTTGTGGGTCACTGTATACACTCATCCATATCCATAACACAGTAGTTTTCAGGTAATAAAAATAAATATAAGTGAAACTGTATGGTGTTTTGGATTTTTTTTTTTCAATTAGGGCTTTTCAGACTACACTCACTCATTTCCAAAATGCTGTTGTTGGCTACTGCACAGGAAGATCATTCAGTCTGACAGATTATGGAACTATGTTTACTTCCAATGTGGTACACCAGTACTGTTTTGGGAAGAGTAAATATAAGAACACACATTTATCTATTCCATAAAATAAGGTAAAGTTGACATCAACCCATAGGTGGTTTGAAAATCATGTGTCCTTTGAACCAATTTACTAAGCCAGATATAGATACCAGTTAGCTCACTATAGTGTGGGCAGAGGGAGTTGAGTCCAGCACACAATGAAGTGCTGGAGGCAATTCCAAGGTGGAAACATGAAAGAGGAAGAAGAAGGCTGGAGAAAGGTGAGTGTAGGTGCAGAATGACTAAATTGGGAGGCATAGGGACATGGATGGCAGTAGGTGGTGGTTGTGAACAGGGGTTGTGAACAGGGGCTGGTGGATATTGAAGGCAGGAGGACAGAGAGAGCACAGAATGTGTTGTTAGGATGATATCTATCTATGCAATTCAGAGCAAGGCAGAGGAAGGGAGGTACTCATGTGGAACAGATTGTTAAGCAGCCATTGAAATTGAGCATGTTGTGCTCAGTGCATTGCATTCATGATTTTCAGGTAAAACACAAAGAAAACTATAATTAGCTGGTTCATATTAATAGCACATGAGAACATAATCTGAGATTAAGTTAGTGGAGACTTGAATTTATTAGAGACCGTAAAATTATGACATAATGGGTTTGTAAAAGTAAAATCTGAGACAAAACTGAGGAATCCAAAACCACATCAAAAGGTGCAAACTGAAAACGAGTGAGTGGTAACATTTGATGGACTGGAATGTAACAGTAAGGAGAAGAATGCAAAATATGGCAATGAAGCAAGTAGTGAAACAGACAAACATACTTGCCATTTCATTTCCTTCACTCTTTAGTTACAGATGAATAACTATCCCACTCAGTACGTTGGAAATTAGTTGCCTGATGTTACAATACACATATTGTGGTTAATAAATAGTGAAAATATGATAATTAATTTAATCACACTGGGATATTTACTTTTCTTTGGCCAGTAATAAGAAATATAGATATAATTTTCTTTCAAAAGTACATGAACCTACAGTTTCAAAATGCAAACTTTGTACACAAGGACATTAAATTTAACTTACTGTCTGATTCTTCTTCATCTTCATACAGAGCTGAAAAACAAATGAAGTGTGTATCAATAAACTATAAAGGCATAATTGGAAGCAAGAAAAAATTAATGCTTAGCATATGATGCAAACGCCTACTTACCATCATAGTCAAGAGACCCATCATCTCTAACAGGAGGTGGTGCAGGCAGTCCAGATACACTCCCAGAGGCAGTAGTGGTACTCTGGGATGGTGCCTGAGACGGAATGTGATCTGAATCAGTGGCAGGCACTGCATCTAGGAATGGCCGTAATCCACTGTAACATCAAATTTCATCACCAAATATTACACAGGATACTTTAATGACATGTTGATTATTCTTTCAAGTGTTATTTCACATTAAATGGATACCACACATGTGGTGATAACATTTTATTTTCTTAAATGGGATTTATGGATTTTGCTCGATCATGAATGAATGAATTAATTTTTGGGGAGGTTGAAAAACATCAAACATTGAGGTCATCAGTCCAATTTTCTTTTAATAATCAAAATACGAAGGTTTCTAAGAAACAAACCTTATAATTGAAACTGGTATGAACTGACAAGACTGATAAAGAAATGAGCACTAAAAGAATAATGCAACACATGGTTTCCAGATTATGAAAAGTATTTCCTGTAATTAGACATATGGAGGGAAATCGTAAGTTTTGAAATGAGCATTCAACAAATGCAAAGCATATAACGGACATTATCACAGTAAACCAAAAACATAAAAAGCAGAAGATAAAGTGGGAATTTTTATTAAATAGGCTACTGAAGGTCACAGTCTGATATACAGCAGCTGTAACCTGAATTTCTCCTAGTATATTTGGAATGCCTTTTTCAATTTTTCTTTACCTTAAAAAATACACTTTTTTATATAAAATATCTTGGAGGAAATTACTTGGACAGAGGGTAGGGTGACACAGAGTGTGATTGATTTATTACAACAGCATAATTGGCCGTCACATTATTAAACTTCATTAAATCAAAGTTAGTGACGGCAAATTTGGTGCTGGTACAGAAGTGATAACACAAACTTGTTAATGAGGTTTTACCATACATATTAAACACTTATCCATGAGGGTAACTGACATGGGTCTTACGCCATTTATGATCAAGAGTAGATGGTCCACAACTTTGTTGAAACAAAATTACATAAGAGTTTATCTTGCTTGTATGAGGTGCCCATTAATTTAAAAATCCCTTCTCCGAGTGACAATAAAGACTGAAAAGTTTGAAGTCAGAAGCTCTGTTTGTCTGCTACTGGAAACAGTAACTCAAAAGCATTCCCAATCATTTAGCAGTCATTTGCTAGAACACACACAAAAAAGCAAAGTCCCCTCCAGATTGCTACTACCATTCCAAGAGACAGTCTGCCAGATATGGATACGGTAGTCACGTGTGCATGAAGTGTGCTTGGTTTGTGTGTGTGTGTGTGTGTGTGTGTGTGTGTGTGTGTGTGTGTGTGTGTGTGTGTCCTCTTCTTTTTGTGACTAAGGCTGTAGCAGAAAGCTAATGTGTGTCTTATTTGTACCTGTCTGTCACTTACCATGTCATCTTTACAGTACATAGCAATCTACCTTTTTCTTACATTGTTGAAATTACAACCACTTTCAGATTACCTTCAGTCTCAAACACAAAGTGCTATACAGCATAATGTATCAGTGACTCAAGCCATAAACATAGCTGGAAAGAATACAACACAGAAAGGCCTTATCGTGTATGGGATCTCCTCCGACATTTAGAGTAACAGAAACAATTTCAATTTAAATACCTAAAAATTTTCAATTTGATACCTAAAAACGTAACCCATCAAACTTATGGCAGCAGGCAGAAATATTTACGAGGAAATAATCAAAATGTTTGTACATTAGTTAACTACATAATATTACCAAGTAAACAGAAAATCAATAACTTCACTAATCACAATGTGTGTGGATTAGGTACCCACACAGTAAACTAAATAAACAGAAAATTATTGGCTTCTTACCAAATACCTGAATATGTAAAACAGTCACGTAATGCTTGCACTGGTTAACTACACATTCAAATTAGGAAGTACTAAGTCGTATTTAATTGAAGTGCAGAGAACCATAAGGGCGTAAACCATACTGTCATTGATTTTGATATTCTAGCGTGTATGGAGGCTCATGACATCTGCCGATCTTCTGATGAACCAGCTTTATCTCTATCTGTGCTCCCACACTGTGTATATGAACATTCATGTAAAGCTCTCTCTCCAATTTCTCAGATATTCATTTCCATACAGTGCCAAAGCCCAAAGTATAGTTTTGTTGCTCTGCACTGCTCAATTGTTATCTAGAGTCCAAGACATAATTTTCTGTAGACAGTACTAATATTTCATAATTGGGGGTGTATCGGCAGTTTTTTCTGAACCTCAAGCCACAGAATGTGCTTAATCAAAAATGATGATTTGTTGTTTAAGTTCTAATTTAGTTTCACATTAACTACAAACTGTTTTTAAACACCATTGTCACTAGACTATATAAGGAAATTTTGTGAATTAGCATTAGTAATAAATATAATTTTTAAATATCAATTAGTATTTTAGCATAAAGTGGGTGTACAATTTTTTCATAGGAAGTAGAGGATCTTGAGACTTGGTTAAAAATAATTCACACCAATGACATTGTAGTTTGTTTATGAATTTAATTTTCACAAACTTTTTTTTCTCTCGAAACTTTGTTGCTGCGCTTTGGGCCTTTGTGATTCTCATTGTCGCAATTTATTTTTGCCAGAGTAATGATCAACTGCGCAACAAACATAAGAAGACTTAATCCTTATATGAATGCACGATGCCTATTGTTTCAGGCACTGTCTAGTAAGCGGGAGATCTCCAGTTTGAATCCTGGGCCAGTACACATTTTCACTCATCGCTGCTGATTCTGCATCATGTCCTAATGCAACTGACATCATTTATCCCTTCCCTTTCCTTCCCCCCCCCCCCCCCTCCACCATCAATTTACATATAACTTAATACTTATGTGGTTTGTTCCATTAACATCTGTTACATAACTATGTACCTTTTTCTCATAAATAAGTTATTCCATTATTTTACTCTGGGTGACAGGTATCACTTTCCCTATTGTCGAGAGTCTTCAGATGGATTTTGTTTGATGTTTTGTAAGATATTTTTAATTTTGTTTATGTATTGTGTAGATTGAATCACCTTACACAAAGGTGGCTAGGTATTTCATGCAATTCCCGATGTCAGTGGGAATCATTATGCATATAAATAATTTTAAGCAACAAACCTACAGAGTAAATTCATACAAAGATTGCTGATATCCAGGATTCATTTTTAAGTGACAGCAAAATACAAGGACAAATAATATTCCCAATAGCAATCACCTAAAGTGACTGTATGGAGCTACAGTCAAAAAAGTACAGTATGGAATTTTATACAACAGAATTTTTTTGGTTGCTGCTAATTATTCTCTGTGTTTTGCTGGAAATTAATTATATCACCACACTAATTTGGTACTTTATCAGTTGTTTATGTAAAGTTACTCCTTCAACAACATTTTGTTTGCAACAAAAATCAAGAAACTGGTTTTCTGTTGACAATGCATGTTGGATAAGACAAATAACAAAGCAGTCTTTGCTTGGGCTTATGCCTTACACATTACCAAACTGACAGTGAACACATCTCACACAGAAGAAAATTCACCCAATTTAATGGATGCCTTCCCTCCCACGAGTCATTAAGTCATAACGAATAGTTACAAATCAACCATGAGAGAAATAACGTAAAACCAATTTTTGTCTAAAATTGCTTTATTTCACAGTTATGCAGTAGAGTAGGGATCACAAGTGCAACACAAACTTAATTCTTTTTAGAAAGCAACATCATGAAGGGATCTGAAATTCAACTGAACTACATAATGTACATTTACCCCAGGACACGTTCAAAATGATGTCCAAGTAGATGAAAACAGTGACGTGCTTGACATCTTATTGCTCTCTGAATGTTGCAGGCTCTGTTCTCATTCTGCACAGTTGTACAGCTATTTTCAATTAGCTGCTGTAGTTGTGCTACATTCTCAATTACAACACGCTATACACAAACCCCATGAGATGGCCCAAAAGGTAGATATCCAGGATAAAGATCTGGAGATCTGGTTGGCCAAGCAACTGTTCCTGCACAACCAGTCCACTTATCGGGATAAGCAACTTTGAGATACTACAGACTGAAATGAGCAGCGACATCATCAACAACAGTCAATATGAATACAAACACAACACGCCAAAAGCCTGTACTGGCCCATGATGTAATGCCTACCATAAATGACGTTATGTATCACAAATTGGAAATAAAGCAGTTTCGGACAAAACGTTATTTAACATTTTACTCTTATTTGGATCAATACACTACAGCAATGAAGTGTTACTTTTGAAGTGCTCTGTATATATACCACACATACACCAATGAAACATACTGGTCTTTAACAATATCTTTAACTGTTTATCATTTCAACTGTAAATGCAGTAATTGTTCTGTCAGAAGTACTAAACACTAATTACCTTTCAGTAGTGTAGGTAGAATGGGAGTTAGAAATAAATATCTGACTTTACCAGCAGTGGTATACATAAGAACCCTCTGAGAATGAACAGAAATTTTACTGACAACCAGCAGCAACCATTAACCTATGTTTCACAAAATAAAAAATAATAAAACACAAGACAGTGGATTAACTAATAAGATTTTCAAATATTTGTGGGTAAGAAGTCCACAACAAGTTAGTTCAACTAAATAAAGAGGGATTTAGAAACAAACAGAATAAAAACATAAGATATAAACAACAGAAAAGCCTTTTGGGGGAAAGTATTGAAAATGGAAGGATTCCCAGGCAGGGTAGCTAAAAAAATTGGTTCAAAATGGTCTGAAGACAGAGGGCAAAAAAGCCTCAAATATAACAATGTATGTCATTTTCCTTCAGGAATGATTAATCTGGCAGTATACGTAATATGAAATTTATTTTAACTCTTAGAATTAATTATCATCATCAATTCGTTGAAATCTTGTAGTCTTCCTGGATTTTCCCCTTCTGTACTTATGAATCTCTCAATAAATTCCACAAATAACAATGCTATTAAACAGACAACTAATCTGAAGTAACAGGCACATGTTACGCAAGTGACACCTTGTTCCGTTCATTCACAGTGGTCGTCTCACAGCTCACCTCACAGAACCAGTGGTGCTCTGCCTGCGGAATGGCCACCTGGCAGAGAGGACACGTATCATGACAGTGACATCCGGCACCACTGTCAGCAGATGCAGCTTCGGCAGTGGGTTAGGTAGCAGCAGTTTGCAGATTCGGATGCTCAGGACAGAAGCAGCAGGGTGAAGGTGCCAGCAGATGTAGTGTTTGTACTCTTCAGGCTCACATCTCTGCCTGTTTTCCACTTGGTATAACCTTGCTGAATGCATGAAATTACGTAAATTGCAATGACTGTTTACTATGTAACTACGTGCTGTCTCACCCTACAAGTATGACTGCACACCAACACCAGATGCAGTGACAGTACATTCTAGTTTTCAAATAAGACCCTACAATAAACAAATAATGGTTTCGTAAGATTCAGACCAAAGTACTTGTAGTCAACGATCTTATGAAAGGGTTAGATTGCTACTGCCCGAACAGAGGAGACACTGAGTCACTAACAGTCACAATGAAAAGACTACTATATATTTAAGCTTTTGGCTAAAAGGCATTTTTGTGAACTAGAAAACACACACACACAAACACATGACCGCTAGCTCTGACCACTGTGGCCCAAGAAATTGGTCATATGGATGCGAGTTGTGAATGTGTATGTGTATGCGAGTAAGTATTCAGAAAAATGCCTTTGACCAAGAGCTTAAATGTACAGCAGTCTTTCTGTTGTGCCTGTCTGCAACTCGGTGTCTCCACTAAACGGTGAGTGGCAACTACCCTTTTCATAATATTGTTGTTATTCAATCCTGCACCCTCCAAAGTGTGAATACTCATTCAGATACTAGCACAGCGATTCATTCATCTATTCAATCTTTCATTCATATAAAGAAGTACAGGGTTCCCTCCACATGCAGTTCTGTATACAGGGCAGAGCTGTATCTGGGACAACAGCTGAAGTATCATTTACAAAGGCAATGACAAGTCAAACAGGAACAGCTGCAGGGCACATTATAAATAAATGTGACACTTCTTTGCTTGAAGATGCGTCAATAAACCACATACATTATAAATTGATGTCCCTCACTACATTTTTCTGTCCAAATGTTAACGCTTATCTCAGAAATGACTGTAGGAATTTTTCACTAATACAGACCAATTCATGAGGAACATTTTTGTATATCATTGAATATCTTGCCATAGATACTTAGTGCTACCTGTGCGAAGTCAGGGCAAGTCGTTAGTTCTACATCTACATCTACATTGATACTCCGCAAGCCACCCAACGGTGTGTGGCGGAGGGCACTTTACGTGCCACTGTCATTACCTCCCTTTCCTGTTCCAGTCGCGTATGGTTCGCGGGAAGAACGACTGTCTGAAAGCCTCCGCGCGCGCTCTAATCTCTCTAATTTTACATTCGTGATCTCCTCGGGAGGTATAAGTAGGGGGAAGCAATATATTCGATACCTCATCCAGAAACGCACCCTCTCGAAACCTGGCGAGCAAGCTACACCGCGATGCAGAGCGCCTCTCTTGCAGAGTCTGCCACTTGAGTTTATTAAACATCTCCATAACGCTATCACGGTTACCAAATAACCCTGTGACGAAACGCGCCGCTGTTCTTTGGATCTTCTCTATCTCCTCCGTCAGACCGATCTGGTATGGATCCCACACTGATGAGCAATACTCAAGTATAGGTCGAACGAGTGTTTTGTAAGCCACCTCCTTTGTTGATGGACTACATTTTCTAAGCACTCTCCCAATGAATCTCAACCTGGTACCCGCCTTACCAACAATTAATTTTATATGATCATTCCACTTCAAATCGTTCCGCACGCATACTCCCAGACATTTTACAGAAGTAACTGCTACCAGTGTTTGTTCCGCTATCATATAATCATACAATAAAGGATCCTTCTTTCTATGTATTCGCAATACATTACATTTGTCTATGTTAAGGGTCAGTTGCCACTCCCTGCACCAAGTGCCTATCCGCTGCAGATCTTCCTGCATTTCGCTACAATTTTCTAATGCTGCTACTTCTCTGTATACTACAGCATCATCCGCGAAAAGCCGCATGGAACTTCCGACACTATCTACTAAGTAATTTATATATACTGTGAAAAGCAATGGTCCCATAACACTCCCCTGTGGCACACCAGAGGTTACTTTAACGTCTGTAGACGTCTCTCCATTGATAACAACATGCTGTGTTCTGTTTGCTAAAAACTCTTCAATCCAGCCACACAGCTGGTCTGATATTCCGTAGGCTCTTACTTTGTTTATCAGGCGACAGTGCGGAACTGTATCGAACGCCTTCCGGAAGTCAAGAAAAATAGCATCTACCTGGGAGCCTGTATCTAATATTTTCTGGGTCTCATGAACAAATAAGGCGAGTTGGGTCTCACACGATCGCTGTTTCCGGAATCCATGTTGATTCCTACATAGTAGATTCTGGGTTTCCAGAAATGACATGATACGCGAGCAAAAAACATGTTCTAAAATTCTACAAGAGATCGACGTAAGAGATATAGGTCTATAGTTTTGCGCATCTGCTCGACGACCCTTCTTGAAGACTGGGACTATCTGTGCTCTTTTCCAATCATTTGGAACCCTCCGTTCCTCTAGAGACTTGCGGTACACGGCTGTTAGAAAGGGGGCAAGTTCTTTCGCGTACTCTGTGTAGAATCGAATTGGTATCCCGTCAGGTCCAGTGGACTTTCCTCTATTGAGTGATTCCAGTTGCTTTTCTATTCCTTGGACACTTATTTCGATGTCAGCCATTTTTTCGTATGTGCGAGGATTTAGAGAAGGAACTGCAGTGCGGACTTCCTCTGTGAAACAGCTTTGGAAAAAGGTGTTTAGTATTTCAGCTTTACGCGTGTCATCCTCTGTTTCAATGCCATCATCATCCCGTAGTGTCTGGATATGCTGTTTCAAGCCACTTACTGATTTAACGTAAGACCAGAACTTCCTAGGATTTTCTGTCAAGTCGGTACATAGAATTTTACTTTCGAATTCAATGAACGCTTCACGCATAGCCCTCCTTACGCTAACTTTGACATCGTTTAGCTTCTGTTTGTCTGAGAGGTTTTGGCTGCGTTTAAACTTGGAGTTATGTGATACATCTAAAACAATGACATTCTTTGTACATAAACTTTTTTTCCTCTTCTGATAACTCAATCATAAGCTTGGAATGAAAATGTATACAATCAGGAATTAATGCTAAATCTGTAAATGCCATCACCAAAAGTAGAAAGTGCCAAATTGTTCTACTGTTAAGAGTCAACATCTTGAAAAATTCATTAACTGTGTCTTATGTGAGAGTACAGCAATTAAACCTAAAGTATAGTGAAATCAGTGAAGACTAGTGTGGAATTCACAGAGGATGCAGCTGAATGTATCCCAAGTTTAGTGTTTTTGGTACGAGATATGAAATGAACTAACACTGCATTATTTCAATAATTTTTAATATTTATCAGTTAACACTCACCATTAGAGCATAGTAACATTGGTCACTCTCTTGTCCTTGGGGAGAGCAACACGTAATGAAGACAGAAGAATGGGTAGTGACCAACAGTATATTGAGATGGCAGCAGGCTGGAATTGCATGAAGGACATCATATGAAACCTTTTCTTCTGATATAGAATATGAATATTGTCTAAACTTTTGCTCGGCCTTGAGACGGAGGAAAGGAAAAGTTAGAAAAAATGAAGAAAGCTGGTAATGCAGAGGTTCAGAGTAGAAAGGATGAAGAAGGAAGTCAGTTATGTCTTTTTTTTAGGAATTATTCTGGCATTTGCAATACCTGATTTCAGAAAACAATGACAAATCTAGATATGGATGGTCAGGCCGGGACTTCAACCTGAGGCAGCGGCTGAAATAGAAGACACTATGTGAAATGTATAGTTACTGTGTAGTTGGTGAAAAAATAAATAAATGAATCAAATGAAACTTGCTGCTGTAGTGCCCAGAGAAGTATGCATAAAATTGAGAAAGATTTCTGTTCAGATGTACACAAGGATAAGAAATAGCTGCAGCATCAAAGAGTGGTTGGAGAACTGGGGTGGTGACAACCAGAGGGATAAAACATTGTAGGGAGTGAATTATTACAGAACCCAAGGAAACTCTGAAATCAATTGCAGTACCATATTATGTACAAATTATCTGATGAAAATAGGGGGAGAAACAAAGAAAAAGATAAAAAGAGTTATAAAATACCACTGAATGTCTGTACCAATAAAGTAAGTAATATGTTTGGGAAACGGGTGTGTTAATGTGGAAGAGAGGAAAATAGCAGATTTTCTGTATAATACGTATTAAAATCACCTAGAAAATTTTTGGATAATTTTTTGTCAGCATTAATTTCTGTTGCCATTGTTTTCTGTCAAGGTACCACAAATAAAGGACGTTTATTTGAAACAAACAAAACCACAATTTACAGGAATTTCTTGAATATGTGATCACAGTGAACAGACTGTAGCATACTGTGATAACTGTCCTTGTTTCTCTGAACAATAACTCAAGACCGTACACTTAAAAACTGAATAGTAAAAAACTGAAAATAATACGTCTATTTATCTGCAGCCACTGCCAGTAGTTATGTGTTACCAAACATTATGAACACATTTACTACTAATGAATAATAAAATAGACTTTGATTCAGAATGAAAGTCTTATTTATAGTGAGAACATTCAATAATTTCTCACTTGATGATATGTGAGTAATCAATGGTAAGGGTGATAAATTCCGAGACAGGAAATGGAGTTATGATAACAAAGAACCCAGGTGGTGATAGGGTTTCAGTATTTTTAAAAAAAGTGTATCTACTAGCTTTTCTTCGATGAAGGTCCAATAGCTTTACACTCCAAGTTCATTTTGTATGAGAGGCCATATGAAAACAGCAGAGAATGGCCAAAGACAAATACAGAAGGGAAATACTTGACACGGTTTTTACAGTGCCGAGAATATGTAAGGCTTGACTGGCCCTCTTAATTGTGATAATCTATGTGGTATGTTATGCCAAAAGAAATATCTTGCTGTGAGGTAGGTGTAATGAAACACAAACTGAATTGGAGAATTAGGGACATAAATTTGCCTTCATTGTGATAGTGGCATCCCTTTTAAATTTATCAATTGAAGACAAAATCTGAAAATGCGTCTGCAATCATACTGTGGCACTTTATTTTACAGGTCTGCCTTGACCACACAAACTTTTACACTTCACTATTACCGGTTTTAACTACTGCCACCTTCAGATCATAAAATATACTGATGTAGGCACCAATGTCAAATTATACATGTAGGTACATAGTACGTGCTACCCTCTAAAATTGCTATTTTTGGTATACCAGTACACCAAAATTAGATGCTCAGTTTCGAGACCTATCATGCCACAAGAACTAAGCGAATGTAATGCTAAAATTGGCTTACTTAGAGATTTGATAGAATCATGGGAAATCACTTCTAGAAATGTGTGAAAATTCTGTTATGAATATGAACTCTGTACTCAAGATTCCTTGAAAGTGCAGCAAGTGGCTCTCTTTGTCCCCTTCGCGGATGACTACGGTTAAATTTAGTAATGCATTATTGAACTGTGGATAATGTTTTATGTCATTTGTACATGAAGACACGGGTTAGCTTCTGATAATGAATTGTGAAACTACGTGATTGTACTGTAACTTTAAAGAGAGAGTAGGTAAGAATTACACGCATAGATTGTTTATCCAAAAGAAATTACGAGATTTTGGAAAGAAACAGAAATCATTTTCTAATTGGTTGCTTTCCTCTCCGCGGTCTGCTTTGGCGATCGTTGCGAGACAGGAGGCAGTGTCAAGTTTCCGGCGCCATCGACTACTGACGTCATCCTCACTCGCTACAAGGTCTCTCACCCTCAACCACTCGACATGCGACGTACTTACCTTCGGGCGACAGCCACTGGCACGCGCGCTTGTAAAACTATCGTTGTCACACTGCCGCATGTGCACCATTCTCCCAAATGTGCATTATTAATATATGTTTTTCTTTCGTCATTATCTACAAATCAGCAACTTCAAACTCTTACCATCAACTTCACTGTATTACATCAATTACAAGTTGAAAATGACTATTCCAATGTTTCTATTTCACGGTCCTCGTAATATTATCAAGATTCAGTCTTTTGATACTCGTGCAGACTGCAAAGAAAATTCTATGGGCGCAATTCTGTTGAAAGTATTTGCTGTCACCTCACATCTTGTAACAGCTGCAGCTGATTAAGGGTGCCCTACCACTCGGAATTGTGATGCCATACTAGTTACGATACCATCGCTCTGAGCACCTATCAGCTCAATACAAGGTATCTATTCGTACCGTTTTTCCCTGTTCAGTCCAGTTGCTTCGCCCCCCAAAAATGTCCCGCTGTCCTGGAAGTTTTGGGACGCTCATACGCCCCTTTTTTTGTGATACCCCTTGACTGAAGTATTTTACGCTAGCAATTTACTGCACAAGCATATATGCTAAGCAGCACCACTTGTACACCTTGCTCTATATCTTTGATTATAAGCTGTAAATGTTTTTCGCTGTTGATAGTATCTACTTTCGATTGGTTGAGATAGTACGATTCTCGTTTCCGTTGTGCTATGCAGTCTGAAGACGATACAGTGAATGCGGTATACAATCACTGTTTCATTAAGACGAAACGAAAGTGTAATTTTAACAGCAATATAAAAAGTGAGTTTCCTTTAGCACCAGCAGTGCAGGAACTGTTCCGTGTATGTGTGTTCTCATTGGCGAACTCTTTGAGGTCAGATGAAAGAAACAGAATAAAAGTTTAAGGACTTGTTTATTGGCAAAACAGTTTATCATGTGCTTTATTTTATGACAAAATGTCAAAAAAAATACAAGTCTTGATAACACGCAAAAAAGTAAGGCGAAAGTGTAGCAGAATAATGTGAAGTCATTCGGATCATCTGAGTGCATGATGCAAAGCTAAACGTCTATTTTCATTAAATGTTGTCGATACAATTTTTTTATTTCCCTTAATTGTCCAAGGTTTTTTCTAAACTTTATAAAACGTCCCTTTTTTTACGAAAAATCAAATGGGCACCCTAGTTCAACTTATCATAACATAGGCCTAGCTGAACAGACAAAAGACGTGTAAACCGCGTTGTATTGACACACAACCCTAATCAAGCTTTCTGAAATAGCTTAATTTGCTCAGTGAGCGTATGCATGATTTAGCTTCACTGGAACACTCTCGAATTTATATTCTAATGCTACAGAATGTCAAAGATTAACGTACAATGCTATAGAAATTCTTGGAATCTTCCTCTGTATTGCGGACGACTGTTTTATGTTCTGTAATGTTAACGTATAAGCATGTTAGCATTAATTGCAAATTAACTGAACTATGCTTTACTTACACCGGTATTTGCATATTCTGGCATAAATCAGTTTGCTACGCACTATCAGTTTATCATCATACGCCAATATATGGTAACGTGGATCATCAAAAACTAGGGCGGTATGCAGAATGTTTAGGGCGGTTTGCAGACTGTTTAAACACGTTCCGCGATGATGAAGCTCAGCAGAAGAGAAACAACAACAATATCACAACGGTTTATGGAACTGTAGCATCAAATATCCGTGGAATAGCGACAACTGATGCAACAGTTGTCCCACTTTGACCTACTCAAAGAAAAAATATAGGATCCGCAGGACAACATCGCCACCACACAAACCTACCAGCTTTCACGGCATTATAAATCGCAGCAACATTTCAACATTTAGCTGTACCAACTGAAACATCGTTTTGCTGCTTTTCAAGTCACCTATGACGATAAGAAACAAGCGCGAGTGAGTCTGACGGATTTATTCACCAAGAAAGAATATTTTAGCAATTTATTCAACATGAGACATTAGCAACGAAAAATAATTTAAATTAGTTATTGAACTGACGACATAAGTTACAGTAGTGCCTCTTGCATTAGATGCTACGTACAAATTTTATAATTAAAATGAAGTCCAGACAAGTGCGAGTACGCCTCGGCGCACAGAAAATTCCTTACAAACAGAATTATGCTGGCAAGGTATTCGTCCCGGGAATTCCAAGACTTTGGAGTTTTCAAGTTTAAACTGTGTGTAATTTCGCATTCGCTGCTGTAATTTTTCGTTTGCTTTGTTAACTTTATATATTAACATGCTATGCCAAATGGCATCTGCAGATGCGTTGATTTCGTTTGTTCTCGTCCCTGTTTCGTTTACTGGTAAGACTGAACGAAATCTCCCGAGAACATAACAGAGAAACCGACAATTGGGCTATTGACGTTAAGCAAATGTCTAATTGTTCTGTGGAAAGCTTCAACGGATATTTTATGGGATATCGGAACCTCATTTCAAACAAGGGGAGTGCAATTTTGCATCAGTTACCAATATTACTGTACTCTGAAACTTTACAAATACTATATGTAGATTGTCAGGCGATCTTTATATGTAGAATCAGCAGTTCATGAAGGACCTGCGATGCTAGCGCTGGCGGGGCGTGGTAATAGGGGGGGCCTTAACGCCTACCACACAACCAGATGGCAAAAGCATCGCTTTTATAGTGGCAGGGTGCTTCACTTCATCACAGGTCAGCCGATTAGAACGAAATATTTGTAATAATACACACAAACCTTCCTCGTGAATCACACTACATATTACTGAAAATCAGATCAAAATCGCTTGAGTAGTTCCTGAAATTTTTGACGGATTACGAATCCAATTTAAGTTAATGGTGGCAAAAATGTGTTTATGTAATCAATTACAAATTAACAATTTTCGGGTTTTCCCCTTTACTTGTCTTTTGAAAGCCTGCTTCTTGCCGAATTTCGTGATTGTAGACCAATAGGATGTATATGGGTTTTCATGAGAGTTTGCGAGTAACAGATGATATTTGGTTTGTGGGGAGTTTAACTGCGCTGATATAAGTGCCCGTACAACGTTCCAATCTTTACAAAGTCCAGACTTGCCACTTTCACGAATGATGATGAAATTATGCGGACAACACCAACACCCAGGCCCCGAGCGGAGAAAATCCCCGACCCGGTCGGGAATCGAACCCCGGACCTCGTAATCCAGATGCAGCAACGCTTGCCACTAGACCACGAGCTGCGGGCGTGAGTAACAGAAAACTGCCGTATCTTTTGATTGCATTAACTTAGCTTACAGTTTTTACACCGCCAAGGGGCCGCATACCTTAGTATGTGACACGTCTACCAGGTCCTCAGAAAAAGGGATCTTACACTACGCCGTCCGGCAACACCATAGTGGTGCCGAGCGCGAAAGAGCCACAGTGGTGTCGTCTGCACAGTATCGCTCAGTGGCCGGCGACACCAGGGTAGCGTCGTGAGCATAGTATCGCGCAGTAGCCGGCGACAGCACGTTAGTATCTTTTGCATTCTGTTGGTGTTTTGTTTAGGTAATAATAAGTTACACACGTCAACAGGTGTTTTGTTTTTATAAGTACTTGTGCCCTTTCATCATGGCGGATGAAAAAGACAATAGGATTATTTACGAAGAATGCGCGGATTTCTTGTCTGGCGTTCCGGACGACTTGGCCGTTTGGAAGAAGACATTGGATATAAAAAAAAATGAAAGTGAAGCAGAATAGTAGGAAGATAGTGAAATACGTCCGAGAAGAATTCGGCGAACGCTACGGTTGCCAACTGATTCGGCTGAATCAATCGAAGAATACAGTGCACAGTGGTCAGGCTTTGATTTCCAGAGGACCAATAATAAATTTGAAGGATCCCCGGATACAAACATATTTCCCAAAGATACACAGAGCGTCGAGAATATCGTACAATTATATATTGGGAACGATCTATTTGAATATATTAGCAACGAAACCAACAAGTACTACAGTCAAAATTGCAATAGAAGGAAACTGGATTTAAAAAAATGGCAAATTTGTCGACGTTACGGGACCCGAACTTAGAAAATGGTTTGGGCTTGTTTTCCTTATGGGAACTGTAAAAAAAGCAAAGATCGATTATTATTGGTCAACGAATCCGTTGATAGACACACCGGTATCTCGCGAAACGATGTCCCGCAACCGATTCAGACAAATATTATCATCCACAATGAGATTTTCACTCTGCAGCGAAGTGTGGCAAAGGTCCCGAGTTCGAGTCTCGGTCCGGCACACAGTTTTAATCTGCCAGGAAGTTTCAAATATTATCATTTTTACATTTTTCCGACAGCAACAATAAACCGGATAATGCCGACCGGCTTGTCAAAGTGCAATTCGTGATAAATTATTTTTCCATGAAATTTAAAGAAACGTTTAATCTAAGTCAAAACATCTCAACTGACGAAGGAATGATACCGCGGCGTCGACGGTTAAATTTTAAAGTTTACAATCCATCGAAAATTACGAAAGACGGCATACTTATTCGGATGCTTTCTGATTCGAGTACGGGATACATTTCTTCATTAAAGATATATTCCGGCGCTGGACAGCCTTTAGCAAAAACAATGATGGAACTATTGACACCTGATGGAAATGGCATCACCTCTGCATGGATAATTATTATAACAGTGTAGAACTTGCAGAGAAGTTACTTGAAAAGGAAATCCGAGTTTGTGGAACGATATGGCGAAATAGAGGATTTCCGGAAAAATAAAGCGCGCAAAAGTGCATGTGTTTGAAGCTTGTCACAACGGAACGGTGACAAGCGGCCGGCGACAAGCCAAATAATCCGCTGCCGGCACCAAGTGAATAAATTTGTACGAGACATGCCGACGGCAAAGTGTTAACAGTCGGATGGGCAGACAGACAACAAAATGAATCTACGGTTCCATTTTTACCGACTACGACACGGAACTCTAAAAATGAAACGAAACTGTATAAGTAATGAATGGCTTATTTACGAAGTATTGCAGGAAACTGAAAATCGAAATTTTATTCGTCGATAGAACTTTGGATGCACAATATGCATATTGAGGTAGTGCGAACTAGGGTTTCCTGAATACTGTATAATACTAGTATATTTGAAATACTGTTTACGAAGCAGCTCGGTGAGCGCACTGCGAAGATAATGAACTGGAACACGAGCAGGATTATTTTTATTAAACCCACAACAAGGTAATGTACGCATTTAATGGAACCTAAATAAATTGAAATGGACAATTAGAATCAATGGTAAATTGGAAGTAACTCCGATTGCTGATTGTAAATTAAAGAGACTTAACAAATCTATTTGAAAGAATTGATTAGAATCATTCAAGCTGGATAATGACTCAGATAGAACAATATTGGCAATGCTGAGGGATAAATACAATTTGGACGAAACTTCTAGCAATTGTATCATTATTCTAGCCTGGTTACGCACATGTCATACTTTCAAGGTAAGCCTGAGATCGAAGACAAGGGCCACAGTAAACTTTTCAGACTAGTTCCTTTTGCTATGATATGCAGTTGTAAATTAACAGTTTAAATCAACAAGGCGTATGGAACAAATTAATGTACTATTACAATCGCCACTGACCAGAAGTAAAATGGTTTAACTAAAATGTGACTATTACTCCACATTGGGTGTTGAGCGACAGCATCATATAATCAGATTCTTCCGTTTCAAAAACTAAAAAATGATATTCGTATTCAAAGATCAGACTCCTGCGGATTGAACTGAAAAATGATCACAAAATCCATTCTTGTCAATACACCATATGGAACTTCAGATTATCTGGATGATACAAAAATCACTGGCAGAAAAAACTAAATTAACAAAGTAAACATGCCCGAAGACTATCTTGCAACTGAACCAGTAACATGGAAAACTGAATAACTCAAACCGGGACTCCTTCAGCCATTTAAAAAAGGAAAACGCATATCATGCGTGGATCAGCCTACAAACAAGAAACTTTTCAAAAGCTCAAAATTAAATTAATCAACAAAACGAAATTGGTTTAATTTTACTTCGAGAAATCGGTAGCATTAATCCTGGCGCAAAATCTTAATGTACTGGTGGAGTGCTGTCACATAAATATCCAAATGGAGTTCACTAAAATACTTATGCTTCGAAGACATTACAGGACCATTAATTTGAAACGTCATCAAATTGAAAAAGTAGCAGTGTCAACTCTGCAACTGTTCCTCTATAGGACAGTCATTGGTTAGCGCTTATTTGGTGTAGAGTAGAAATATAAACTGATTATCTTTTTACCAGTTCTTGGAACCGAACATCAAAAGACCCAAACAAGTACTTGAATTTGCGTGTTGGCATTAGTGACAAAAAACTAGAGGGTATCTATAGTTCAATAGGTATCTGAAGTACTTATAATTCAGTCTACTCCAATCTATGATGAAAGTAATGGAACGGAAACTTAACACAAGGCAGAAATTTTTTTAAACCACCAAATGCAAAGACAAAAAACATCAGTGGAAGGTAATAAATTCTCACGCAGACTAGGCATATTGCCTTAGGGAAACACTGTAGCCGCCTTTAATTTTTATTAATTTGTGTGGCGTGAGGGTGAAATACATTATTTAAAAAATTACTAAACAGTGTTGCTTGTGAAACTCGAGCTATGAAGCTGACAGGTCAATAAGTGATGCTGTCACAAGAAAATGTGCTTTGCCGCCTTAATGGGGAAAAGAAATTTATGTACATTTATTTGGAGAAGCAAAATTAAGGACTCTAAGAAAGTGTAACGAAAAAGAGAAATATCAGGATTATCGTGCCACAGGATAATTAAGAAGTTACACGGAAGGCACTGCACTGTCATTTTATCACATAGGCAGGTTAAGTCTGGAAAAAAGAGAGAAAAGAAGAAGGGCAAGGAGAGAGAGACAGAAGAAATACTTTCCATTTAATTAGTTACAAACCGAATAAACAAGTGCGATGGAGTAGAGTAGACGGATAAAAATAATTGTTAATGAAGTACAATTCGAAACATGTTCTATGAACAAGCAGTTTATTATTTTAGGGGAAACAAACAACTGAATATCCAAGTATGAAAAAGTGATTTTTATATTCCTACGAATAACACAATAATATGAAAAACTTAACTTCTCTGCTTTCATATACACAGAGGCTACGCCAATCGAGGAAGAGGGATTGCTGTCTGCAAGGCTTCATCGGCTTTACCACGGATAATCGCTTTGCACCCTTGTTGGATTTTATCTACATTTAGTAACGAAATAATGGAGAAAAGCAAATCCTGTAAGTCTTTACACCTCATTTGGAGGTGTAGATCTATTTCCCTTCCTTTTAGAAACATTTGATCATTATATATTACACCACCACCACCACCACCACCACCACCACCACCACCAGACATCACGAGCTGTTGTCGTCGTCGTCGTCGTGGTCGTCGTCGTCGTCGTCCCATTCCCGTAATAGTACTTTGTCTTCAGTTTTGGAAATAATGCCGTGTCCCTAATATTAATGGCGCGTCTTAGTAAGAACGGCCACGCTCGTAATATTACGAGCAAGGAACTCCTCGCTAAGATGTTCTGCCAGAAATATTACGGAAATGGTATTCTTTCCAACACTGAAGACAACTTAATATTATGGAATGGCATTCAAAGTGCTGTCATCTATCCACCTTCCATTTTGTGCTCTCTTTTATCCACCTTCCATTTTGAAGTCTCCTCGGTCTTTTCTTATTTCTCGGAATCCAGTAAAAAGTTTACTAAGCCCATCTACCGCCCAGCAGAACAAAGTCGGTTCACACCAGTTCAATTAACAAGCGTTTCTTCTTAGTTTTCCGGTTAAAGGAACTGAAAACTTGCTGTAGGACTTCTTTCAAACCCTCATTATTCATTAACGCAATGATTGTCAATATAAGCTGCTGCGTTCTAGAATACATTCTACGTCTAAACCATACAGTCTGAAGTGCATGGCAGAGAGTACATCGCACAGTACCAGGTATCTATTCGCGTATGAACTTCGGAAAGAATGTCTGCTTCAATGGTTCTTCGTGCTCTCTTGTAACTTGGTTCAATAGGTTTTCGCGAGATTGTTGTTATCTACTTTACAAGTGCCTGCCAGTTTAGATTTTTCACTATTTCCGTAACGCCGTCTCCTTGAACAAAAATGTCATCATTCGTGCTGCCATTGTTAGTACATGTTCAACATCCTCTCTATTTAGTCCTCTTTGGTAGGTACACTAACAGACTGAATCAATGATTTACTTCAAGGGTTGTTAACATGGATTTCGTTGAAAGAGATTCAAAAACTTTATCAAAATCTACGCATAATGAATGAAATGAAAATTGATAATAACTGTTCCGTTCTACAGTTTCGTTCACAACTTGCAAACGGTATTTAAGGCCTGTTTGTTCCTTTGCCTGATTAAAATTCAGTGATATTCTATGAAGTTAAGGACAATTTGGTGAGTATCTTTAACATTACCAACAGACAAGTGTTCCTAAGTTACATCCTGTAAATGATTTGGCCACTTTGTTTTGCATTACTCTGCTTCGTCAACTATTTCTGCTGAAACACCACCTCCACATTTATACATTCAAAGGCTATGTACACTTGCGAAATGCAATTTTTTTTTCATGATTAAGTTTCTGTGTTTTTCATTCATCTTACCAAATTACTAACATTTAAATGAATATTTGAATGCCTATACAATATTCTCTTGGTGTTGTGTCACACTGCACCTTAACAGCTGAAATGTGCTGCATATTCAAAAAAAAGTGTATGTTGCCTCCTTCAAATTCCTGTATTTTTTCAATAGTCTTTTTTTCTAATTGCGTCTCTGTACAATTTCACGTACGTGGGATCTTGTTGAAAATGCTGCCAGATCTCTTCAGCCGTTAACCAGTGGTATAATTTCCTTCTTACTATGAGCAAGACAAAAGTCTTGCACACAAGACACAAAACAGACTAATTTACAGATGATGTGCGAAATGGGCTCTTATAACCGGAATATGAGACATTAATTACCTGGGACGTTTGTTACCTATGTGTGACTATACAAGAAATAATGATGATGATGAAGTCCCTTACTCCTTGACAGAACGTAGGGGAACGATGCGGGAGACCCGCACCGCGTACTACGCAAGGTCCTAGGTGGTTTATCATTGCCTTGCTCCGACCGTAATGGGGATGAATGAAGATGATGAAGACGACACAACAACACCCAGTCATCTCGAGGCAGCTGAAAATCCCTAACCCCGCCGGGAATCGAACCTGGGACCCCCTGCAAGGGAAGCGACAACGCCACCGCGAGACCACGAGCTGCGGACATAGAAGAAATATGTTGAAATAATTGTCATGGACACAATGTTTCACAAGCAATAATTTTCACCACATCACTGTGACGCCTGATAAATTTATGATGATCTTCACTTACCGCTGCAGTCTTCCAGTAGTAACCCTGGCGAAAGTTGCATGTTTGGCATGATTAAGAAGAAAGGGACTTAGGATAATCGTAATTCGGAACACTATGAACAGTGTTGTCACGTCAAATAAATAATTTTTCCCAAGTGCCAGTATACAGTATATGTTATAAACCGGCGTTAAAAAAATGAAACGCTGTAAAACAACGCAAAGGGTTGGGGGAGAGGGAGATTGGCTTACATTTCTCTTCAGATAATGTCAGTACAGACCAACTACTTGTTAGGATGTGAGGAAGATGGCGAAAAGACTTGCTTGACACTGAGTACGGAACATTCTTGCACCTGCAGAAATTGATTTAGGAAAACCACGTAGGATGGCTGGTTCAGAATTTCGACCACTGCCTTTCCTGCATGCATTAATCTGGTCTTGGTTTCTGTGAACGAATGCTACAATTCCCCGTAGACGAGAGGGGGAAACTGTGAAAACTATGGTGTGTTGTTCTCCGGTGAACTGTTGATTTTTTTTAAAAGGTTAATATTTGTATTTCAGTGTTTCTATTTCACATCTACAACAAAATTTCTACAATTTAATGCCGCAGTAGTTTTCTGGTCCATCGTCAGAGACAGTTACGTACAAGAATTTTACACTTGCTATCCGCAAGTAATAAATATCAGTACAGTAGCTCTCCCGGAAACAAAATGCGATGTTCTAGCAACTTTACAAAGAATACAACTTTGCACAAACTGGTTGAAAAAAAACTTCGATGCTGGTTACTAGTCTTAAGTGTTTTATCATTTAAGTAATAATTTCCTGTATGTAATGGAACCTGACGATGTTCGCAAATCTGATATTACTTATTAACAAGAGTTCCGATAGTCCCAAAGACATTTCATCCATACATGAAGACACGGTTTCTCCCACGAACTTGTTCACTTGCTGAAGGATAGGTTCACGCAAGAATTTACTGTTCTTGCTCCTGGAGGGGAAAGAAGATGTTTAGTGTAAAATTGTAATTTTACTGTAAGAACTGTGTACTGTATCTATATTTTTCCATAACATCACTGATAATTTTAATTCCTTTTTTGTCTAATAGAAGAGTAGGATAAGCATGTTATCACCCACCTCCGTGTAAAGTGCTGGTCTTGTGAAGAATCTAAAAGATTTTAATCCATTTAGGCGGAACTCTGTGTCGCACGAAAATTTCTCTGCTAACATGTATGACCTATACAGCAAATCTAATGATATCAATACGGTTCTGAAAATGTATTACGTTTCATTTCCAATTCTGGCTTACAATGAGAAACTTGCCGACACAACCTTTTTCCCCCCTTATAGCAATCGGTTTTTCCTTCCTTTCATTATTCCCAGTCGCTGGGGACAATTTCACGTGTCGCCATTCCTTTACCAAATATACAATGGCATAAGAACAGGCTCTATTGCTACTCCTCCAGTGTATTTACTTTAGCGAAAAAGGGGGCCCACCTGATCATCTTAGAATTTCTAATCCCCAATAGGTCACTATACGCCTCATTAAACGAAAGCTGAAATAGTGTAACGAAAGCTTCATTACTGCTTATTCCAGGTCACTGATCAAGTCAACCTTAACGCTGTACACTCTTTTCTGATCAGGCGAAAACGTTCAGGTGTTACTGCAGCTTGGAGGCTGTACGAATTAGACGACAGTGAGCTTGCCTTATACAGGGTGTTACAAAAAGGTACGGCCAAACTTTCACGAAACATTCCTCACACACAAAGAAAGAAAATATGTTATGTGGACATGTGTCCGGAAACGCTTACTTTCCATGTTAGAGCTCATTTTATTACTTCTCTTCATATCACATTAATCATGGAATGGAAACACACAGCAACAGAACGTACCAGCGTGACTTCAAACACTGTGTTACAGGAAATGTTCAAAATGTCCTCCGTTAGCGAGAATACATGCATCCACCCTCCGTCGCATGGAATCCCTGATGCGCTGATGCAGCCCTGGAGAATGGCGTATTGTATCACAGCCGTCCACAATACGAGCACGAAGAGTCTCTACATTTGGTACCGGGGTTCATAGACAAGAGCTTTCAAATGCCCCCATAAATGAAAGTCAAGAGGGTTGAGGTCAGGAGAGCGTGGAGGCCACGGAATTGGTCCGTCTCAACCAATCCATCGGTCAGCGAATCTGTTGTTGAGAAGCGTACGAACACTTCGACTGAAATGTGCAGGAACTCCATCGTGCATGAACCACATGTTGTGTAGTACTTGTAAAGGCACATGTTCTAGCAGCACAGGTAGAGTATCCCGTATGAAACCATGGCGGTGAATCGAGGAAGTACAGTACATACTGACGAAACTAAAATGAGCTATAACATGGAAATTAAGCGTTTCCTGACACATGTCCACATTACATCTTTTGTTTATTTGTGTGTGAGGAACGTTTCCTGAAAGTTTGGCCGTACCTTTTTGTAACACCCTGTATAAATACCCTCGCTAGTTACTGCTAGATTTATGAGATCAGCGGCACGCAGAGTTATCCACCGGCCTCTTCACAGTCCAATGATCGGCTGCACGAGTAACCTGCAGACACATCAACCTCGTAACCTTCAAACGGGATCCTTAAGCAAATAAAAACACTGCTGAATTTACATGACCAGTATGGGACTCTTTTGCAACCACGGCATTATTTATATGAAGTGCTGCCAGAGGTAAAAATAACGATGCTGCCAGTTGTAATCATAACGATGCAAGCACATGTCCATTATAATTATCCGGGCTGTTATGCCGTGGCTACTGTCAGTAGCGAGCCAGTGGGTCTGTTGGACCTTCCATCGAGCTACGGACCCCCTTGAAGATGTCTCCCGCAGTCGGAGACGAAACGTTGGGAATCGACACAGAATTCATCAACCGACCACGGCATAACAGCCCGGATAATTATAATGGACATGATATTTCCGGCCGTGAAAGTCTAGATTTTAGATGCAAGCACAGCAATCAATCTTGTAAGGTGGTTAAAATTTGGAGTCATTCACATTCTCATCTAATAAGAGAGTTGAGAAAGATCTTTCATACGGCACGTCAAGTGGTCAGGACGAAACATCTGATGCTCAAATGGTTAAAATGGCTCTGAGCAGTATGGGACTTAACATCTGAGGTCAGTCTCCTAGAACTTAGATCTACTTAAACCTAACTAACCTAAGGACATCACACACATCCATGCCCGAGGCACGATTCGAACCTGTGACCGCAGCAATCGCGCGATTCCGGACTGAAGCGCCTAGAAAGGCTCGGCCACCGTGGCCGGCACATCTAATGCAAGGCGACACAATGTTGCAGCTGCAGAAGCGATGTTAAATTCTAATCTTCGTATACGGAAAACATTATTGAACCGAGGACTAATCTTTAACAACTGAGGTTTCGCGTTACTCTTTCACCAAGTAAGCTACACAAAAACTAAAGTGAGGCAGTAAGCAAAGTAAGAGAGAAAAACATTCAGGTGTTACAATTTCCTCCTCCTATCACACAGAATAACTATTTGCGATACTGAAATTAAACGTGTGTACAATACAGCATTGCTCTCCGACAGTGGCTGGTACACAAGATCAATTCGGTTCCAGACCTCAATGTTAATATACCACACAACTAATGCTTTGGTTGAAAAAATGTTGCAGCAAAACGCAGACAACGCGTTCTGTCGATAACTGAGCTCATAATTTTCTTGGAAGACAGTTGTACCATTACAATAATTTGTAAAGAGCTGTTATTTCGCATGTTTAATAACCGATGCAACCTTCACATGGTATGAATTTTAATACCTCATGTTTGTTTTTTGTGATCACACTCGTCTACACCCATGTATAAAAATGGATCAACTAAATATCATTAACTGACTTGCTCCATATTATTGCGGTATGTAGTGCAAATAATCCAATGACGAAGTAATTAGCTAACCAAATAATCTTTCTGACCGAGTAAAATGACAGGGTTGTACGTTTAAAGCAAACATGTCACATATTGATTCGTTTGTTATTTTATCAGTGACGCCAGTATCCTGAGACTAAAGCATATGCCATGCTGCTTCCGTTGTACCATTTGCAAGCGTGTGCCCCAAGTTCTCATTACGTGACATCTCTAATTATAACTGAGGTTGAACAGTTTGAGTATTTATGAAAGACAACTCATCTTCTATTGTCCAAGACCAACTTTTACTTATAGCAAAGATAATAAATTATTTACAGAGAATAACGTCACAAGTACTTTCCTTCGACAGCAGTGCTCAACTTTGGAATTACTAAAGAATGAAAAGAAAATGTGTTTCTTTTCTTTTGAGTTTCAACACACATGTTGGGCGAGAAGTGCCTGTACTCCCTAATATCGAATGCTAATTGATTTGATTTGTTTTCGCACAAACGTTACTAATGTACTAAGTGTCCAATATATCGGTATGATTTACGTCATGCTGTAAACACATTTCCATAGTCTCCACGTCCTTAACACATTTTTGACCATGTTCTGTGCTACAGTGCGAAACGCATCCTCAACAGTACTGCACAGATCTTCGTTTCCTAGCATGACCTACAGATACATGCACCTTAATGACACCCCACAACGAGTTGTAAGGTGTGTTGAGGTCGGAACTTCTTGTTGGCCATTTCATCATGCTGATGAACCACGATCCACCGTCCCGGAAAGTGTTCATTTAAGGAACTCGGGCACTGCAAGAGCGTAGTGAGCAGGTGCTCCGTCTTGCTGCAACCATATGCGTTCTGTGAGGCCCCGTTCCTCAAGCTGGGGTATTAACCACGTTTCTAACATGTGTAATTAATATGCACCATTCACAGTCACTTCAAGGAAGTACGGTCCAAGCAGATGATGTGATGTCATCGCTGCCCGTATCATCACGAGACGCGGGGTTCCCTCCTAGCTGTGTGTAGTGAGGACTCTCTTTAGTTCAAACGATAATATTTCTTCACATGAGTTGCGATAAAGGGCACATTCATCTGAAAACATAACGTTGGCACGGTTCACCCATTTGGAAACTGAGTTAACAAAGCACGGCACGCTAAACCGCCCTCATTCCAGACTGCATCCGAAAAAATGTCGGACCTTCTTCCATGTGTTCTCGGTATACAGAGTTCCGATGCACGTTTACGCGTCGAATTCGTAGGAAATTGTTCAATCGACGCACAGACTCTGGTACATGTTTCTTCTCGCGTCTTCTTCCTCCCACTCTGCGGCCTGTCTTTAACACTGGCAAAAGCACATCTTCGCCAGTCCAGAAGTGTTGCCTTTCGCGGTGGGGGTCTTATTCATATACATCGTGACCGTGACCGTTATGGGACCTTCTAGTCCCGACATGACCCAATTTTTTCCCGATTTTCTAAATCCTGTTACGAGTTTGGCTGGTGTACTGAAGCAACGCCATCTGTTGGCGCAACATGTAAATGCAGCCACAGTTTTATGTCAGCAAGTTTATACTGACAAGGTCGTCTCACAGATGGCGTTGCATGTTGGCTATGCTGTATCTACGATGAAAGCACCTTCTAAATCTAGCGCCATCATTAGAGAAAATGCCAGTCTTCTCCAGTAGCGACCAGTTGAGACGCTCACAAGGGAGCCTCCCCATCGCACCCCCCTCAGATTTAGTTATAAGTTGGGACAGTGGATAGGCCTTGAAAAACTGAACACAGATCAATCGAGAAAACAGGAAGAAGTTGTGTGGAACTATGAAGAAATAAGCAAAATATACAAACTGAGTAGTCCATGTGCAAGATAGGCAACATCAAGGACAGTGTGAGCCGAGGAGTGCCGTGGTCCCGTGGTTAGCGTGAGCAGCTGCGGAACGAGAGGTCCTTGGTTCAAGTCTTCCCTCGAGTGAAAATTTTACTTTATTTATTTTCGCAAAGTTATGATCTGTCCGTACGTTCATTGACGTCTCTGTTCACTGTAATAAGTTTAGTGTCTGTGCTTTGCGACCGCACCGCAAAAGCGTGCGACCTTGCGATTAGTAGACGCTTTTGCGGTGCGGTCGCAAAGCACAGACACTAAACTTATTACAGTGAACAGAGACGTCAATGAACGAACGGACAGATCATAACTTTGCGAAAATAAATAAAGTAAAATTTTCACTCGAGGGAAGACTTGAACCAAGGACCTCTCGTTCCGCAGCTGCTCACGCTAACCACGGGACCACGGCACTCCTCGGCTCACACTGTCCTTGATGTTGCCTATCTTGCACATGGACTACTCAGTTTGTATATTTTGCTTATTTCTTCATAGTTCCACACAACTTCTTCCTGTTTTCTCGATTGATCTGTGTTCAGTTTTTCAAGGCCTATCCACTGTCCCAACTTATAACTAAATCTGAGGGGGGTGCGATGGGGAGGTTCCCTTGTCAGTAGCTCGGTACGGGCTTTTGTTGAAGTTTCGAGAACATACCTTCACCGAGGAGTCAAGCAGTATATTGCTCCCTCCTACGTATATCTCGCGAAGAGACCATGAGGATAAAATCACAGAGATTAGAGCCCACACAGAGGCATACCGACGAACAATACGAGACTGGAATAGAAGGGAGAACCGATAGAGGTACTCAAGGTACCCTCCGCCACACAACGTCAGGTGGCTTGCGGAGTATGGATGTAGATGTAAATGTGGTACGCGGCTGGAACTATTTAAGCAGCGCCACGCGGAAGAATAGGGCAGTTCCCATTTGAATAGTAATCTAATAAGACGATTCTTTCTAAACGTAATACGAACAACGAGTGCAAGTTGGTGATGTTTTCAAGCGTTTACTGCGTGTATATAGGGCGCGAAATGTATAGTGACGTGAACTTCGATCACTAAAGTGTTATTGTCGACTGTTTACTGTCTACTAAACTTATCACGGCTTACGAAATGCCTAAGGATGGAAACATGTAAGCGCGTCCTAAATAAAAAGTAATTATATCAGATTTTTACTTCATTTCTACACCCCTGTCTCAAAAGTGTCCTGACGAGGGCCCAGCTACATATGGCAACCCTACCCATAATCTGTCTCACTGTTTGCCCTGTGTGTTATCGTTCATGCACCTACACACTTTTCACTAAGCGCTCCTCAATAGTGTAACAGAGATCGCCCATATCAGTCATGGCTACAAATTGAAACGCGACTGCGAATGCGAAACCATGTAAACATGAATACCAACAATTGATAAGAAGTAACATAGCTACCACCCTGCATAATAACATTTGATACTAAACGTGGTTACAGGGGTACGGGGAATTCTCGCCCACCCTGTACAATAGAAATGAGTGAACACGCAGTTCATAAATCGTCTATCCCATCAGGACTGTCGATAATGGAACGGACACAATTTCATCAAATGAAACCATCGTGAAAAGAATTAGATAAAAAAGGAATGTGAATTATCCAACTGCTACTGGACTGCGAAAAATTACCCTGGAAAGTTTCCCGAAACGCTATCCAGCACAGGGCTATTAGTCTTCTACGCGAGCGCCCCCCCCCCCCTCCCCTTCCCCCTCACCAACCGCCCGCCCCCCCCCCCCACACACACACGAAAGAGAAACACATCTATCTTCTTCTCCACCGAACAGGATCATGTTCTGAATGCGAAAGTTCTTCTTGCAGACGGAATTATGATTCTAAGACCATAATCGTCAATGGCCTGAGAAAATACAGACGTTTGCACTACATGGCACGCTGCTGCGATGAATCTGCTGTCTCTGGTGTTGAATAATATGTTACGGCATGTGAACGAAGATGGTAATGTTCGTCGCTATTGTGTATTATAGCCTACGGAGCAAAAGACTAAAGCAGTTGCTACTTTTAATCCTGCTCCTGATGTAAAATGTCGCTTGGATGTAGTTACAGACCCATATACCGGCAACATGGGACATCATAAATTACGTTCTTGCATATAAAATAAAAAAATTAAGAAATCCTACGACGGAATTATATACTAAGAAATGTATTGTAAATAAATATGCTGCATTTCTGACGGACGAGAGGTACGGCACGTCTTGTCGCTTGCCTACGTGTGAAGTGCGCAGCCGCGAGGGCTTTCAACTATGAAACGAATTTTCGCTCTGCTCTGGAAAAAAATTTTCAATGATGTTCTTCAAATGGCCTGAGACTTGCTGAAAGACAAACTCCGCTAAAATTGTTCTGCGTTCTCTTCGGCACTTACTGACTAATAAATTCTAAACACTAAATGGAAATTGTTCCAATAGTTGGGGAGTAGTACCTACCCTCACCAAGAACTAGCTACATTTTAAACCAATTTCCGCGGCGTTTTACAACAGAATTTCAAGCCAGAATGTCCCTAGTCTTAATTGAAATTTAAGTTACTATGCTCCATAGTATAACGACTAGTCCAACTTATTAAGTTCATAATACGTTGCAATTCGAGCAAATTTTGAAACAGGACGTACCTCTTAATACATAAACATTTCTTCATTGCAGTAAAAAAATTCTGCGCGGTACGGGACCCAATGTATTCTCAGTTTATTTTCTGTGTCAGAAACACGAAAACTGTAACATTAAAGGACAGGTACGATGTGTACTTGGCTAGCTTCCACTTGGCACCTCCTGATTATGCTGCGGCGGTATTTGTACTAGTTAGTATTCTATCACGATACTGAAACGTTTTCACGTGTGTCAAAGACACCCATAAGGTCCCAGGCATTTCGCGTCTAGAAGCCCCACGTAAGCAATTCCTGGGCAGTGGCCTAGAGCAGGTTTCTCATACCCCTCAGAAATAATGTTATTTAGAATCTGAAATAACCGTCAAATGTCGAAAGTGACCTTGTTCGTACCTGACGCCAGTACCACGAATTGCAGAACACACTCTTCACTGAGGTGGACCCGGATCTTCAACTACTTAGAATTTTATGATAGTCGATTGCTTCCGCCTCGTTTCCATATCCCTTACACGAAGGGCTGGGTTTCATTCCCAATAACGTATCAGAATAGAAAAAACGTAAATGTGGGGAAAATTTTTTAGACGTTCTGAATGAAACTCCTAGTTATGAAACACGTACTACACGATTTTGTACATTTCAAATCGGGAAAAAAATAGTCAGCAGCTGGGCTATGTGCCTGTCTGTTGTGCTCTACCGCCCTTTTTAATGGGTTGATGCAGCTCGCCGTGTTTGTCTATCATGTGCAAGTTCCATCACCTTTGCGAAATCGAATCATGGTCGAACTACGGAAATCTTTCATAATGCTTTTAACGTAGCCTTCACTTCTCAACGATATGAAGACTCAGCATGAACGACACGTGGTTCGGTTACGACTTCAAGCTGTAGGTCCCTTTTCTTTGGTAGGATTTCTGGGATAGGTTGGGGTACACGCATGTTGCTGAAGTGGCGTCCAATTGAAAGTTTTGCATTAAGCCACTGAGGCACACGAAATAATAATAATAATAATAATAATCTTCTTCTTCGTCGTCGTCGTCAGCATTCTTCAGTTAACACCGTATTTCAAAAGAAGCCTCTATTCTTTTTTTGTCTGTTCTGTGTATCGTCTATGCTTTACTTTCATATGAAACTAACCTTCTGGCAAATACTTTCAGAAAACATTCATGCACTAAGATTCAAACTGATGTTCGAAATTAACCTACCTCTTCTTCAGGAAAGTTTTTCTTGCAATTTTCAGTCTGCCTTTTACCAAACTAATTCCCTTCTGTTTTACTTTTCTTGATGTTAATCTCATAACCTCCTTTGGAGACACCATTCTATTCAACTGCTCTTACAAGTCCTCCGTCTCTGGATCATTGAGAAATCTAAAAGTTTTAAATTATTCTCTCGTTCATCTACTTTTTATACGCTTTCTATTCTATTCTATTGTTTTCAGTTTCTTTCCTTTATACACCCGTTCTATACTTTCCCTCAACTTTTCAGACTTGAGTTCTTTGTTATTGTTCTTTATGTAGTTCTTCCGCTTTTTTCAGTCAGTTGTAACCTAATGCTCCTCTTGAAATTCTCGACAACCTACGGTTGTTTCACCGTAACGAGATCTCGTTTCCTTATTTTCCTAATTTTCTACAATTTATTTAGCTTCAGACAGCACTTTCTGTTTGCGAAAAGTAATTATTTAAAGGAAGGAAAGCACATGGGTCGTTCATAAATTTAATTCACCTCATATTGAATAAACCAGATGTGGTCTGTCTGGTGAGTTAGTTTTACGCAGCATTATGAGTGAGTGTAGGTAATTGTTCATATTATAATAGTATCAGATCACAGACCTCTGTCAGCCATCGAAAACGTCTTACGTAATAACTTCTTCGAAAATCCGTTACCCCTCCGCATTTTTCAAATATATATAGCACCGCCGGAAGAAGAAAAATTTGATTTTATAAGTGGCTAGCAAAAGGACGTAAACAGAGCCCCGAATCATTAAATTACTCGCTATAAATTTTACCAACTGATCCACCATGGCACTCGTCCTTTCCAGTGTTTCCAAATACCATAGGGATTTAAAAGCGTTATTCACAGCAACTGCTGGAGCGTAAGCTCTTAATCACAACGGGATTTTAAACTATTCGGCTATCAATAACATTCGGCGCAGGGCACCGCTTGTTGAGCACATATGCACCTATGGGAAGTTAAAAGTTACTGTGGAAGCAATTATTACGTGCTTACCTAGCGAGAAGGAGGAGCGTGGGTGTATGGAGGAGCGGATAGGGGTAAGATTTTTTGTGTTAAGAGACACAGCAAATATTCCTTTCATTCCTTCTTAAAGCTGTCTCAACTACAAAAAGCTGAGCTTCATCCGCGAACATATTTTATCTTTCAGCATATGAACGGCACTACTCTACGCACAATTGGATATAATTGAGCCACTTCTTCGCTGTCCAGTTGTACCTTAACGAATAGCTCACTGTGATGACAGCTGCATCCGTACTGTTACAAGCAGTTTATATATCCTCTACGATTTAACAAGCTCGCCGATACTCGAACCATGGTTTTATTTTGTTCCGCATCACTTGGCTAAAGGCACGACGAACTGTACATACTAAAACACAATTCCTTTTATTGCACCGCGCGTTTGAGATTAAATTCCTGCGAATCCAATATCCAGAATAAAATTACTGCGAATTTTTCCGCCACACAGTCTTGTTGGAAGGAAAAAGTGGAGGCAAGTACGCACGCACGCTTATGAATGAACACACACACACACACACACACACACACACACACACAAACCAAGCGCTCGACAATGTGTTGGCTATACCACCACTACAAACGTATATGGGAAATCACCAATAGGAAAATCACCCCTTGAAGGATTCATCATTATTTTATGTTCGATAACAGTACGCATGTATGTCACTTTTCTTTAGTCTCTGCAAAGGCAGGAAAGTCTGGGGTGTGTGTGTGTGTGTGTGTTTGTGTGTGTGTGTGTGTGTGTGTGTGTGTGTACGGATGGAACTTAATTATTGGTAGCATATTTCACAAATCCGTGCAACTTCAACTAGCTCTCATTAATATGTGAATATCTGAACCAATGGAGCTTTATTTTAGCACCTACATAAATCAGCGAAGTTAATGATTTCGTACTGTCTTTGAGTACCAAATGGCACCTATTTCGGATGCAAATAAGGTGCGTGTGTATGAGCTCGATAGAGCATTTCATAAAGGTAGGCTCAGGGGTCGATGTTCGTCGGAAGGGCCTTTATTTACATGAAACTCTGGAGCAGTTACTTGAGAGTTTCACCATCACCACCAGGAATCATTGATACTGCCAATTAAAACTATGCTGATCAGAGTTTGTTATGAGATAAACAGATATTCATAAGGACCTACTTAAGAATGTCTACGCTGATGGCTTTACATGTTCATGGAGTTAGCGTACCCAGTACAGAACATGTAGAATCATGTAACTTTTATGTCCTAGTTCCTCCTCACGTGTCGTGCCTACCCAGAGCTCAGGAAATGTGGCAAAGAGCACACGCACCCATGGAACAGGGTAGTACGAAAGAACCTCATGTACCTCGTAATTTCATACACATTAACACAGCGCCGTCCCGAATAAAATTGTTAGAACGCCGGGTGTTTCATGGCGTTAGATATGTAATCGTAGTGAACAAAACTTATCAATGACTTCCGCATGGAAAACGAATTTAACAGCTTTCTTAATTATTTATATCGCATACCCTGTTTATGATACGTCTGTAACAGCCTCTGCCCTTTCAGGGTATCGCCGGTCAAGAATTATAGTTTGAAATACAAAGTAAGTTTTGATGCAGATATGATAAGCACTACAAAAGTTAAACTAGAATATTTTTTCAAAAACTGTCGCCGCCAAGACCATACCAGCACATGAGTTGGCGTTCTCGAAAAATAACTACAGAGCAAGGGGAAAGTAATGTAGCAAATGCTGCCGCTTAGTTCAGCACTACGGGCAGGAAAAATTGGCTGCACGATCCAAATGAGACGCTGACGGCATACTTACGGAGTCTTAAAACTTCCTTTACAGTTCTTAATTCGGCATTTCATCTACATTTTTTAACATTTATTTAGCTGACGCAATTCAGAAATAGAAAATTTTTAACAGACGTAACATTGCTAACGGAGAATGAACATGACCTACAAAGCGGAATACATTTACAGTTAAGATTTGTGAAGAGTATCATTCGATGACGATTTCAGAAAAGAAGACAAATTAATAGCATTTAAAGGAAAACATCCTGTAGGGAAAAATTTTGATTAAAAGTTTGTTTGTTTATTTATTTATTTGGCGTATGGCTTATAGAATTACATTTTGAAAGTACATAAATTAAGATGATACAAGATAAAATGATATGAATCAGTACAAGCAAATAAGCAATCAGTACAAGCAAATAAGATTATATACATATGTATGTAAAGGTAATAATGAAAGCTGGAGAATCGGCAGAAGATGAAAGAAGCTGAGATATCTATTTTCCATCATTATTGGATATCCAAAGACTCCAGCTAGTTAATTCCTGCACGTGTTGCGTCTACAAAGTATTTCCAGGTATGCATGTTCTACTGTCGCGTTGGCCCTCATCGGTAATTCCCGACTTGTGCAGCGTTGCTTTGGTCACGGCGTGGACCTGATATGGCCGAGAGAACTCGACTTTTTCCTGATTTTTTCGCACCTGGGAGCTGGATGGTCGGATCTACATTACCTAACTTCTAATATCCATGAAGAATGTCTCCTCCCCCCCCCCCCCCCAACACACACACAGGGATTAAATTTCCTAAAATGCTGAATCACATACGTATGTATTTCTAATCGGGAATCAAATACCAATTTTGGCAGTTCTAGCTTCAAAAATGTCTTAATAGCAATGTGTTTTCAAAAAACAACCTTCAGCCCCGGTTTCAACGGCTTAGGGGTGGAATTTCGAAACATCCCTTCTTAAACGATGCCTTAAAGTATGAAATCAGCAACCTCTCCAACTTTCAAGTTCATATCCTTACCGGTTTTGGCTGGGTGATGATGAGTCCGTCAGGACATTTCCATTTACACAGTATACAGAGATACCGCTTTTACAATAGACGTAAGTCACCGATTTTGGAACACGTCGTCAGGATGTTGCCCGTCTCGTCAGACGTGAGCTTTAGTGGTAGCGTGCCAGAAAAGTCACTCCAGCTAGTTAACCGCTTCGTGTATCATGATCGTTATCAGGCTTGCAACAGTTTAATAGATGTCAGCCTTTTAGCGTAATTTCTGTCACGCACAGCACGAACACTCAAAGTTCAACAGGCAGAAGATACCACCCACGTTGTCTTTGAACCTGCTTCATGCTTTTCTTTGCCGATTTAAATCGACGCACGTGGTACATTTAGCTGCCACTCACAACACGTGGCTACCCTTTAAGTTACTGTGACTGTGAAGTACAAAAACGAACATCAACCCTTTAGCATTTCCAGTGTTACATATCATCCGGAAATCTTTCACCGATACATCTGACTACAAGTCGATGTCTCTAACAGATACGCTATCGGTACATGCAGTTAACTGATGGTTATTACTTTGAAACCTGCAAAGCTACCTCGACAACGAAGAGCTAATCGAAGCTTGGAAGAGGCAGAAAAAACAAGCATGAGCTGTTTCGTGAATATGAACGCTATAGTGTTCCACATAGCGTTGATTTCGATAGTCCAAACCGCATGAAATGCAGAAAACGCAAGTTATCAATGGAGAAGACTGTCTACGAAATATACGCGCCGCAATTGTGAAAGTAAGTGTCGTTTTGAAATGAGGTCGTTGGAGCTTTGCGTACGCCGCGCTGCGCTTATTCGAAAAGTACGTTGTTGGCTATCCACGAACGCCATACCGTAGTTTTCGCTTGCATGAAACTTCACTTATACGCGTTTAATAGGGCTCAGCCGAAAGAAGATATCGCCGAAATATGTACAGATTGGTGAAGTGTATGGAGAAAACGCTATGAGTGCTGGAATGGTTTCAAAGTGATGCAGACGACTTAACAGATGACCGCATACAGGTGAACGGTGAAAAAGGGCGTGTGCAACCGTCCGTCATTGTTGACGACCTGTCGCAGAAGTTAATAAAAATTTGAGATGATTCCATTATTATAACACGCCTTTCCCCACGTTTCAAGAAGGCTTCTGTAAGAAATTATGACAGAACGCTTACAGTGCCGGAAGTCGAGCGCACGTTGGGTTCCAAAAATTATGACTGCGTTGCACAAAACCAATCGTTTGGCCACGGGGGTAATGGTTTTCCTCCAGAGGTACTATGTCGAAGGGAATAAGTTTTTAAGTCAAATTGTTACTGGTGACGAAACGAGGGTTGCCGTCGTTACACTGAAATCTAAACATCAGTACTTGAAACAGAAACATTCAATACCGCCGACGAAACTGAAGCTGTAGCAAACAATTTCAGCCCGAAAAACCATGTGCAGTGTGTATAGGATGGACAGGAGGTTTACCTGTCAAGCTTTTGTCACAGGGTCGCACAGTCAATGCAGGCAGTTGTGAGATCTTCAAAATACTGCGCCGTAAATCCAAAACAGAAGACGTGGTATAGTCAGTAGATGGAGCGTTTAACTGTTCGGCAATGCCGTTTCCCATCTGGCTTATAGCACTCAGGACGTCATCGCGTCGAACGGCTGCGAACAATGAGAACCCTCCGTATATGCCTGACTTAGTATTTGTTCCTGCACTTACACAGCTTGCTGTCCACTGCTGCGAGGAGGATGACGTCAAAACGTTAGTACACGCCTGGCTAAAGAGAACTAGCTGGTCGTAAGGTGTCTTAATACAGGTGGAACTTACGTTAGAAAGTAGTTTATGGAGCAGCCTATCATATAAAAATGAAATTGTTGTAATACTGGTTTTTTTTATGTTATTTAAAACCGCACTTTCTTTACGAACAGGCCTTGTACAACTGTGGCATTTCCCTTTTCTACTATGTGAGCGACCTTTGGTTCTTCACCGGAGTTATTAAATCAACAGCCCGTAACAAGTGTAACATGGAAGTGTTTACATAGGTAGTAGTTGTACTTATCGGAGCGTATGCATGTCCAATGTTGTGGCTCATGTGTTCACTTCACCTTTTTCATATCCTTCAGTTCACGTTACGCTGCGTAGTCTCAACGTGACGACACAGTAGCCCTCAAACGCGCGGCAGTTAACAACATCAGCGTTTCTCCCAAGAGGAGGACCACGAATAGCTATTAAATTTTCAAGCACGGGAATGTTCCCAAGTGGTATGTTTCGTTACATAATGCAACTGTTTTCCAACACGACTCGTTGGGGGAGCCACGAGATGAGATCAAATACATTAAGCACGTGCCTGACGCGCTATCCTAGTAAACACAGTGCTTGAACTACTCAGGTAATGCACAGATTCATGGAAGACATAGAAAGAACCGTCATCCTGCCGGGAACTATAGTTCTGGTAGGCAGTGTTTATCTGACAACTGGTTCATACAGCACATTACCGTCCCTACCAATTTCAACCAGAACGATGTCTGTGCTCTCTGAAATTTCCACTCCACAACAACGTCGGACACAGTGCACCCTCCACAAGCTACTAGTCTCTAATGGAATTTTCTAACTTGTGTTTCTGTACAACTAGACCTCATCTAAACTAATTTCTTTTCATAATTTACTTTGGTTAGATAACATATATGTCATTACACAGGGAGTAACTAAACTCTCTTTACAGGCTTTGAGGACAGGTTCATTACACTGAAACAATAAAAGAAGTTTAGTGAATGTGTGTTCTAAAACGCATATCTTAAGAGCTATGAAAATTTGTTCAACGTAAGAGATATGTTTCACAGTAGCGAAGATGAACAAGTGCTCACAGCTCTTAAGGTATGCATTTTACAGTATGTTTACACGAAATTTTTTCCTCGTTTTAGTGTAATGAACTTATCCTTAAAGTCTGCACAGAGAATTTAGTTATACACTTATAAGCACTGCGATAGCACTTCTCGCCCATCGGATGCGTGACAAAACGCATCCAGCGTGGTGTTCAGAACAAAAAATGGGCTTAGCAAAGAATGTTAAGAATTATCCTCCCGCTGACGTCGAGGTCATTACCAATAGAGCGGAATCAGAGGCGGAATTCGACCGTGTTCTTTCAAGGAAATCATCAGGCATTCGCCATAATAAATTTAGGGACACCGCGGAAAAACTAAATCGGGATAGCCGACCTTTCCGAATGAAAGTCCTGTGTGCTAACCACTACGCTGCCTTAAGTGTGTATCTAAGAACAAAATGTCGAATAACATGGGCTTCAAAATAAATAAACAGCTAAGAAAACTAAACATACACTGTGAATTTGTTCCGTTGCTTACTACGAAACCACGGAATGTTCGAGGCCTTGTACTTAACGATGGCCGAAAAGAAGACGTCAGAATCTTTGAACTTTCGACAAGTCCTTCATAGTACATTAATGTTGCTGTTAATGAGAACTGTTCAAGGAGATTTTCTAAGTGACTGATAAAATACCTATCGTCAATAAGAGGTTCTAGGATGCTTCAAAAGAAAGTATCGTAGAAAACAACAGTTAGGCGCTTTCCAGAATGTCAGCTACTTGATACAAATATCTGCCTACCAAATAGAAGAAGCAGGACTGTATGGAATTACAGCTGGTGCAGGGAGGTGGAACGGGAGGAAGGAGTGAATAGATGAGGATTTATTGTTGTGTCGGCAACGCGGTCATTAGACAGAGCTTCGGCACTGTTGCGTAATGACGGGGAGAATAATTGTCCGTAGCCTTGCAGCGGCAGCTTTACGCAACTCAGAACTTAAAGTTGTACAGCTATACAGTATTCCACACCAAGTGCCATAGTATACAAGTACTGTATACGTGAACTGACTTAATACCGCAACTGTTTCTAATCTACAACCCAAGTCAAACCCACGCGGGCAAGGAGATGATTTCTCGGCCTGACAGAGGAAAACGAAGTTTGTTGAGTCAAAGATTTAGTTCAAGATGTTACCAAAGAGTATATAGTCCATCCCACAAGTTAAATTCTGGAAGATTTGTGTAACGCCCTTCTTAGGCCGCTGTAAGACAGTCAGAGGGTGGCAAATTTGATTAACAGGTTGAATCGTCTCGTATGTTTGACTTTAAAATCTTTCTGTTCTTATTCTCAACGCACTTTCGGGGGAAGATGTATTTCCTTGATAACAACATTTTTTCCATCGGAATTGTGGGCAGTGAACTACATACTTTTCATCCTACTGAACCATAAGACGCGCATAATTTGCCAGTTATTGTTTCATTCTTCTGAAGTTAGTCAATGAGGAGGACCATCTTTACATCCCATGGAACAATGGTCGTAGCTTTTCCGGCATATTAATCTGAGTTCGCCCTCTATGGCTTTGCTGCGCCGTCTTGCACAGATTGCGTTACTGCTGCCTCGTTCCCAAGGCGACCACAACAATGAAACAGCGCACAAAAGCACACCGATTCTTATGCAGAGAATGTTTTAATGTTGTTCGATAATTTGCTGTTGCACGAATATTTTAATACGATTTTTATTATTTTCATAGTTGTAGAAATTAAAGTTTGACGGGAACCTAGCCGAATTTCTACGATTGTCAAAATAATACAAAACGTATTACAATATAATTGCAACTGCAAATTATTGAACAATTTTAAAACGTTATTGAAAAAATATTACATCGAAGAACTATAGACAGCAATAATAGTTTATTCAAAGTGGACACATGTCCATCTATAACGTCAGGACTGATGAAGGCAATAAAGCCGAAATATGCTTGTATACTAAAATAAAATGTTATGCAGCATACTGTCTATCAATTGTCTGTATAATGACCTACTGTGACGTAATATGTGCTGCAGGCCCCATAATGAAGAAATTCCGATCATTTTTCAAATGGTCGCAGAGCGCTGAGAAAGCAGTTTTAGTATCTTCTTTTGGTCAGCATGCGATTGCCCAGTACCACATTGACCACTTTCTTTAAGTTTACCCGTGGTTACTGATCTGAGACACACTTCAAATGGACTAAGTTAATTTTTTAGCCGTCTTTCTATCAAATGTATGAAACCAAAGTAGCAAATTTCTTACCAACTTCCATCAACTTTTGGTGAATTTCCGTTGCCGCTAGACAGTTCTAAATGATGAATTTTGTAATAAAATGACATTGCAATTCATTCACCTATGCCACACATAAACGCAATGATTACTTGGGGAAGAAAAATGTAAATAAATCTAGTCAGCAGACGGAATTGAAATTTACTTAGGTTCTCAAAACGAAACTTTTATTCTGCAGCGAAAAATGTAATGTTGTGGAACTTGCTGGAACTGAGACGGTGTGCCGAACAGAAATTCGGTTCCAGGCTGTTTCCTTTCGCGGACAAGTTTCCTTTCGCAGGATCCACTCAAAACGGAAGTTCTGCCAATTCTTTTCTTCCCCTATCCAAATTAAAGGAAGGTTACTGCCCGGCATGTACATCTACAACGTGTTAAGAGTCCGCAAGCCAGTACAGAGTGTGTGGTGGAGGTTACCAATGTTAAGGTTTTCAGTCCTCTTACCATTAGCGTAACTTAGTGAACGGGGGAAGAATGTATGATTCTGTAGGCGCTCTGATCTCTCTGTCTCAAGATCCCAAGATAGCAGCAGTATCGTCCCACAATCTTTTTCGAATACAGGTTCTCTACATTTACTCAACACGGTTTCGCGATTACTACGTAGTTTTCCTTCCGACGATACTGATTTAAGTCCTCGAATAAGCCAGGCGGATTAACAATGAGGGTGGGTGTGGCGGCCAGCATGGATGTGGTTTTTAGGCGGTTTCCATATCCCACTAGGTGAACACCTGGCTGGTTGTAAGACCCAACCCGGTTACACGATTCGCAAACATTTAGAAAACCTTCGCTCACTTTCGCAAGAATTACACTACACGCAGACATTTGCGGTACACGTACTCCGACTCGGGAGGCAACTTTGTGGCGAAAGCAAGGGCATTCGGCCATCCCATAAATTAACCACGCTAAATAAACAACCATGTTAACCATGCGCCGATGCAGGAAAAAGGCACAAAAAAGTAGTAGTAGTAGCAGTAGTAGTAGTAATAGTTGTATTGGTACTTCTCATTTGAACCCACTTTATCAAGAACGTTATTGCTTTGCAAATCTTTTGCGTAAAGCTCACAGGATAGTTTTAATTAAATTACACAACAACAACATCGTCGTCATCATCTTTGTGGTTGTCTCCGTCTGCAATTATTGTGTTCCTTTCTCCATTGGGGGTTAATAAGATAGAAAACACTTTCGACGTTAGCATTATGGCCTGGAACGGCAAGAGCATAGTGATTCTTTTTGTCCTAGGGATTTGGTGAAATTTTTCCACTGATCAAAAAATTGATTGTCATCCAACATTATGTGAGCCCCCCCACCCAGAATAACTATGGTTGGTACATCTATATACATTTATGGCATTCGTCCTTATGTCTTGATAAACAGTCTTCGTGTTTACGTCATTAGCTTGGAACGGGGCTTAGCTGTCCGGTCTGTATTCTACCGCTGAAAAGGCGCACAAAAGCCGGACTTCTATATATGTATTTGGCCGGGCACGACTGTAAAAAGCCGAACATCTAGCATGAGGAAGTAACTCGTGATCAAATGGACCAGTTATATTCATGTAGGTGAAAGTGATACAAACATTGTGCTTGCATCGGGTAATGTTAAAAGGCTCAGATCAAAAGACAGAGTAGTTAATGTTTAATATCTGGAGTGTGCGAGGCAGTATGATTACACTGTACTATCGTTACAGTGATCTATGAATTTCGGCTGGCTCTCACACAGAACTGATTTTGTTACGTTAAATGCGGCAGCAGTAGCCTCCGAAAAGCAACAATGAATTTCACTGTTAAAAACAGCGACTCTAGAAGCCGCGACCTACGGAGAAGAATTCCAATGGGAACAAGAAAATACCTTTAGAACATATGTGGTAAGCAACTGTTCGTTTATGAATATAGCAAGCAGTTTTTTCAACAGAACTGGAAAAGATAGAAAATTTCATTAATATCAACGCCATCACCGCGTCCCACCGTAAAGTTTTTTCTTTAGATGTTTTTGTCAAGGAGGAAACATGCGCATGTTTTAGCAGCTTTTAGCCTAATCTGTGTTTGTTGTTCTAGTCATCTGATGACGTTCATTAGAACGAAAGCAGTTGTTTATCTGAAATACAATTGTAATGGCTTTTATCAACATTAAATGATTGGTGTTGTTTTTTTACAGATACGGATAACAGCTATGTGAAGCAAAATCTCCATTAGTGTTAAGCGAGTGAAGATATCTGTGGCGATGTAAGCTGACAAATCACAGCATCGCGATGATGAGAGCGCGCCGAACTTCACTGCGGCATTTCTGAGCTGCTGGTAAATATACTTGAGAGATGCTGGAAGAGCCAACGAGCCGGGCGGCGGACGAGCAGCGCAGTGAATCGCTGCTCCACCCTGGCAAGCTGCCAAGCCTGCCGCCAGCGGCGCCCTGTTAAATCTGCCGGCCCGCTGTCTCCAGGGGCGGGACCGTCATTTCTGGGGCGAACTCGTAGCCCTCGCTGCCGCTCCCGCGAGGCGTCCACCGCCGCAAGAAAGTAAAGCGCGGCGATTCGCCAAATGCGTGCGTCGGAACGAGGGAAAGCAAGGGCAAAACCGTACAGCCGTAGCAGCGATACAATGTTTGGATTCTCGGCACCGGCGGCCGGATTAAAATTTCAGTTATTCCACCGTCCTGTATATCAGGAGCTCTTCATATGCCCCTTCATAAATACAGACTATCCTAAGAGCATTCAACTTGGCAATTACGTAATGTAGATCTGTCATTTACCTTTCCTTTGCCTGACGTACATTTTAAGTTTTACATATGGTTGTGATTGCAGGTGTTGTGGCTTTGACTTTGTGACACCTTGCTTTCTTAGCAAGTAGAGTGAAATATTAACGGTTTTTAACTCGCATACACCAAGTACGATTCTAGTTTTAAGTGTGTGGTAGTTTATGTGTGTGACTTGCACCTTTACCAACACAGGTATATACAAATGAGACATATTTTATCCATAAACATATTATTGCCATGATTGTCATCATTCCAATTATACACGTTTCAAATAACATATATCACATATGACTGGATACTTTCTTAAATATATATAACTGGCTTTTTATTTTATTATGTAACCATTCTTTTCCCAGCAGCCTCACCCGAATATGTGTTTGAGACTTACATTGAACAAGCCTCCTCCTTCCCCTCTCTGCGTTCAACTCCCCCCCCCCCCCCCCCCATCCCCCTCAACCTGAAGGTTGGTTTGAAGGCTATATCGTTTCGCTAGGTATGGTTCCACTGGAAATAGGGGTGCCAGATACCCTGCTTTAGATGGACATGTCCAGATTTTCATTGTCGTGTCTAGCCAAAGATATACGATTTCAGCCTATCTGGCTTTTTGGTGAGGACATTGAGAACGCATGATCTAAGGCCCATTCCAAGCTAATGAAGTAAGCATTAGCAGTAAGTGTAAGGAGGAATAAGGAGATTATAAGGTATGTAGATACACCAACCTATGCTATTCTCATGTCTATATCTTACGGTTTTCTTCCTAGGTTGAACGCGCCTAAGACACTTCCACAATCATGGTACACACACAGCGTGCGAGGCAAAGTAGAATTTGCCTATCAGCCGATGCCAATCAATCCAGCCCCACCACCCTCGAGTGTCAGTCTTACCGAGTTGTGACCCAAGTGTTGACATAAGATTATTTTAGGAAGAAGAATGAGAAATTAAGAAGGCTGTGCATTTGGTTGCAATCATAATTGCTAAATTACATGCTCACCTGATTTTTGTTTTGTTTTATCACGTTTAAGGTGGATCTCGCAAAAAAACTATCTGTAATCAACAGCTGCAAATACCCAAATGACTATTTTTATTTACATAGGTAGTCCAGCCTTTAAGGCAAAATGTCAGCCGAATACAGTGTAAAGTCTGGCTCTTCCACTTTTGGGCCTGGCAGCCCTAACTGGTGGTGGTACACTGTTGCCGTCCTCTTGTCTTTTGAACTCACTCATACAATCAGGTACTGGGGAACCTACAGTTTTAGGGAAAAAGTATACTGTATTTTGTGTAATAGAAGTGTGGACTGAAACACTAATAAAGTACATGATACCTGGGTTCTAAAATGCATACATTAAGAGCTATGAGCACTTGGTCAGTACAAAGAGAAGATGAGTAACTGTTTATAGCTAGTAAGGAATGAGTTTTAGGGCCCCATGTTTGCTGCACTCTTTTTGCTTGTCTTGTCCACACTAACACCTCTCAAAATATGAATACTTTTTTTTAACACCCTGTGCATCGTGGTGCAGCACAGTATTTTATTTGAAACTATCGCAGTGTTATTGTTTGATCGCTGCTGGCGTTTAGTTCATCTAATTACTGTATTCGCTAACTTTTTAACTGTCTTGCTTCTAACGTTCTTTAAGCACTGTACAATAAATAATACAGTGTAACATTCTATTATATTCTTTTCCAAACTTCCCACAGCTCACTCTCGATATACGTGGTTACACTATAACGCGGGGATAACAATAAGTCCTCCGACAATCGTGTTACACCGGGTTTCTACAGTAATATTACTGCAATACTGAATGGGTGATTCTCATTAATTTACTGCCAACCTGCACGAAACAATTGAGAAACACGTCGTCTTCAAGTACATTCTGCTATTAAATATATGTCTATCTAACTCTGAAGCTACATTTTCCGTCTCATATTCTCTAAAATTGAACTGCTACTACAACATGTAGGATCTACATCTACATCTACATCCATACTCCGCAAGCCACCTGACGGTGTGTGGCGGAGGGTACCTTGAGTACCTCTATCGGTTCTCCCTTCTATTCCAGTCTCTTATTGTTCGTGGAAGGAAGGATTGTCGGTATGCCTCTGTGTGGGCTCTAATCCCTGTGATTTTATCCTCATGGTCTCTTCGTGAGATATACGTAGGAGGGAGCAATATACTGCTTGACTCCTCGGTGAAGGTATGTTCTCGAAACTTCAACAAAAGCCCGTACCGAGCTAATGAGTGTCTCTCCTGCAGAGTCTTCCACTGGAGTTTATCTATCATCTCTGTAACGCTTTCGCGATTACTAAATGATCCTGTAACGAATCGCGCTGCTCTCCGTTGGATCTTCTCTCTCTCTTCTATCAACCCTATCTGATACGGATCCCACACTGCCGAGCAGTATTCAAGCAGTGGGCGAACAAGCGTACTGTATCCCACTTCCTTTGTTTTCGGATTGCATTTCCTTAGGATTCTTCCAATGAATCTCAGTCTGGCATCTGCTTTACCGACGATCGACTTTATATGATCATTCCATTTTAAATCACTCCTAATGCGTACTCCCAGATAATTTATGGAATTAACTGCTTCCAGTTCCTGACCTGCTATATTGTAGCTAAATGATAAGGGATCTTTCTTTCTATGTATTCGCAGCACATTACACTTGTCTACATTGAGATTCAATTGCCATTCCCTGCACCATGCGTCTATTAGTTGCAGATCCTCCTGCATTTCAGTACAATTTTCCATTGTTACAACCTCTCGATATACCACAGTATCATCCGCAAAAAGCCTCAGTGAACTTCCGATGTCATCCACAAGGTCATTTATGTATACTGTGAATAACAACGGTCCTACGACACTCCCTGCGGCACACCTGAAATCACTCTTACTTCGGAAGACTTCTCTCCATTGAGAATGACATGCTGCGTCCTGTTATCTAGGAGCTCTTCAATCCAATCACATTCACACACATCACAATAATAATTATATTCTCAAAGAAGATATGCGCATCCTGAGTATTTATAATACTTTGCCTCCTCCTTAATACATTAATTTCTATTGAATTATGTGCATCTGTTGCATGGAATAGAGAAGTTTAAAATATTAAAAACGAAGAAAAATAATGGATAGCCAGTACACGATATAAGAGACATGGAAAATATGATGCTACCTTCTGTCGGCGAAGTGGACAGCAACTTGATGCAGGGAGAAGGACGATTTGGGTTAATGATCAGCCAACGGCAAGCGATAATTAGAGATTGAGAGTAAGTTCAGATTGGCCAGGGATAGGAGAGGAAACCGGGCAGGTAGTTGCAAAGATTACAATCTCTGCCTAATGTGACTCAGTAAAAAAATGGAACAGTATGCCGGACGGGGATATGAGCCCCGAAGTTTCTCTCTAATGGGGATGTAATTCCTTAACCGCCGCCCTACCTCGGTTCGGTTTGGGCTACAATCAACGATGCGGACAGTATAAGGAAATACTGAGCCAATACCACAAGAAATTAAAAAGCTTTGTCGACGAGCACAAGTGTGTCTTTCCTAAATAACGTCAGTATCTCAACAAAACAATATATCATCATACGGGTGTCAACAATGAATGGAGCCGTAATTATCATCAGATCTCTCTCTTCCTCCCTATGATACAAATGTATGTCGTCAAAACGTTTGTCCATACAAAATGTTGTTGTTGTAGTCTTCAGTCATGAGACTGGTTTGATGCAGCTCTCCATGCTACTCTATCCTGTGCAAGCTTCTTCATCTCCCATTACTTACTGCAACCTACATCCTTCTGAACCTGCTTAGTGTATCATCTCTTGGTCTCCCTCTACGATTTTTACCCTCCACGCTGCCCTCCAATGCAAAATTTGTGATCCCTTGATGCCTCAGAACATGTCCTACCAACCGGTCCCTTCTTCTAGTCAAGTTGTGCCAAAAGCTCCTCTTCTCCCCAATTCTATTCAATACCTCCTCATTAGTTATGTGATCTACCCATCTAATCTTCAGCATTCTTCTGTAGCACCACATTTCAAAAGCTTCTATTCTCTTTTCGTCTAAACTATTTACCGTCCACGTTTCACTTCCATACATGGCTACACTCCATACAAATACTTTCAGAAACGACTTCCTGACATTTACATCTATACTCGATGTTAACAAATTTTTCCTTCTTCAGAAATGTTTTCCTTGCCATTGCCAGTGCTCTCTACTTCGACTATTATCAGTTATTTTGCTCCCCAAATAGCAAAACTCCTTTACTACATTAAGTGTCTCACTTCCTAATATAATTCCCTCAGCATCACCTGACGTAATTCCACTACATTCCATTATCCTGGTTTTGCTTTTGTTGACGTTCATCTTATACCCTCCTTTCAAGACACTGTCCATTCCGTTCAACAGCTCTCCCAAGTCCTTTGCTGTCTCTGACAGAATTACTGTCATCGGCGAACCTCAAAGTTTTTATTTCTGCCCCATGGATTTTAATACCTACTCCGAACTTTTCTTTTTTTTTCCTTTATTGCTTGCTCAATATACAGATTGAATAACATCGGGGATAGGCTACAACCCTGTCTCACTCCCTTCCCAACCATTGCTTCTCTTTCGTGTCCCTCGACTCTTAAAACTGCCATCTGGTTTCTGTACAAATTGTAAACAGCCTTTCGCTCCCTGTATTTTACCCCTCCTACCTTCAGAATTTGAGAGTATTCCAATCAACATTGTCAAAAGCTTTCTCTAAGTCTACAAATGCTAGAAACGTAGGTTTGCCTTTCCTTAACCTTTCTTCTAAGATAAGTCGTAGGGTCAGTATTGCCTCACGTGTTCCAACATTTCTACGGAATCCAAACTGATCTTCCCCGAGGTCAGCTTCTACCAGTTTTTCCATTCGTCTGTAAAGAATTCGTGTTAGTATTTTGCAGCTGTGACTTATTAAACTGATAGTTCGGTAATTCTGACATCTGTCAACACCTGCTTTCTTTGGGATTGTAATCATTATATTTTTCTTGATGTCTGAGGGTATTTCGCCTGTCTCATACATCTTGCTCACCAGATGGTAGAGTTTTGTCAGGACTGGCTCTCCCAAGGCTGTCAGTAGTTCTAATGGAATGTTGTCTACTCTTCGGGCCTTGTTTTGATTCAGGTCTTCCAGTGCTCTGTCAAACTCTTCACGCAGTATCGTATCTCCCGTTTCATCTTCATCTCTACATCCTCTTCCATTTCCATAATATTGTCCTCAAGTACATCGCCTCTATATACTCCTTCCACCTTTCCGCCTTCCCTTCTTTGCTTAGAACTGGGTTTCCATCTGAGCTCTTGATATTCATACGAGTGGGTCTCTTTTCTCCAAAGGTTTCTCTAATTTTCCTGTAGGCACTATCTATCTTACCCCTAGTGAGATAAGCCTCTAGATCCTTACATGTGTGCTCTAGCCACCCCTGCTTAGTCACTTTGCACTTCCTGCCTCGTCTTTTTACATAGTTTATCCTCTGCTGCCTTCATTACTTCATCCCTCAGAGCTACCCATTCTTCTTCTACTGTATTTCTTTCCCCTATTCCTGTCAATAGTTCCCTTATGCTCTCCCTGAAACCCTGTACAACCTATTGTTTTGTCAATTTATTCAGATCTCATCTCCTTAAATTCCCGCCTTTTTTGCAGTTTCTTCAGTTTTAATCTACAGTTCATAACCAATAGATTGTGGTCAGAGTCCACATCTGCCCCTGGAAATGTCTTACAATTTAAAATCTGGTTCCTACATCTCTGTCTTACCATTATATAATTTATCTGATACCTTTTAGTATCTCCAGGATTCTTCCATGTATACAACCTTCTTTTATGATTCTTGAACCAAGTGTTAGCTATGATTAAGTTACGCTCTGTGCAAAATTCTACCAGACGGCTTCATCTTTCATTTCTTAGCCCCAATCCATATTCACCTACTATGTTTCCTTCTCTCCCTTTTCCTACTCTCGAATTCCAGTCACACATGACTATTAAATTTTTGTCTCCCTTCACTACCTGAATAATTTCTTTTATCTCATCATATATTTCATCAATTTCTTCATCATCTGCAGAGCTAGTTGGCATATGAACTACTACTGTAGTAGACATGGGCTTCGTGTCTATCTTGACCACAATAATGCGTTCACTATGCTGTTTGTAGTAGCTTACCCGCACTCTAAACCTACTCCTGCATTACTCCTATTTGATTTTGTATTTATAACCCTGTATTCACCTGACCAAGAATCTTGGTCTTCCTGCCACCAAACTTCACTAATTCCCACTATATCTAACTTTAACTTACCCATTTCCCTTTTTAAATTTTCTAACCTACCTGCCCTATTAAGGGATCTGATATTCCACGCTCCGATCCGTAGAAGCCAGTTTTCTTTCTCCTGATAACGACGTCCTCTTGAGTAATCCCCGCCCGGAGATCCGAATGGGGGACTATTTTACCTCCGGAATATTTTACCCAAGAGGACGCTATCATCATTTAACCATACAGTAAAGCTGCATGCCCTCGGGAAAAATTACGGCTATATTTTCCCCTTGCTTTCAGCCGTTCGCAGTACCAGCACAGCAAGGCCGTTTTGGTTAGTGTTACACACAAAATATGAAGTACGTGTGATTCCTTAATGATTAACAAAAGAGATTCTTTTACTATTTGTAGAATAATCGCTGTGCTGTTTGTAAAAACTTGAACCGAATTTTTTTAATATATGAGAGTCTACAAATTTCGTTGGTGATAGCCAGTGGTCTCTGTCACAGATTCGTGAAACGATTCAAGTATTTGTGAGAGTTAGGGGCGTAATGAGGAAGTATTGAATAGGATTGGGGAGAGGAGAAGTTTGTGGCACAACTTGACCAGAAGAAGGGATCGGTTGGTAGAACATGTTCTGAGGCATCAAGGGATCACCAATTTAGTATTGGAGGGCAGCGTGGAGGGTAAAAATCGTAGAGGGAGACCAAGAGATGAATACACTAAGCAGATTCAGAAGGATGTAGGTTGCAGTAGGTACTGGGAGATGAAAAAACTTGCACAGGATAGAGTAGCATGGAGAGCTGCATCAAACCAGTCTCAGGACTGAAAACAACAACAACAACAGGGGCGTTCAGTAAGTAATGGAACCATTTTTTTCTGAAAGCAGGTTGGTTTTATTCGGGATTCCAATACAGCATATTATTTCCCATTATTTTGGCTACAAAATCCTATTTTTTCATAATGATCTCCGTTCATGCGACGGCCTCACGCTACCTTGTTGTGAGGGCCTGCACGCCCGTTTAGTATCACTCTACTGGTTGACGTCAGAGACAACGTCTTGCAGCATGAACAACCTCACCATCATCCACATACTGCTTCCCGTGGAATGCTTCCTTCCTTGGGATGGTACTTAGTTGCTCTTCATGGTTTTTTGTTAGGCGGCGAAGGAACCCAGCGGGTGCACACGTTTTAAGTGATAGACGAGAGTGTCAGTACTACAAATAGACGTCCAGCTGAACAGCGAGTTGTTGGACTGTAATCCGTCGATCACGTCCAATGAGTGAGTCCGCACGTGTCAACATTTCAGGAGTCAAAGCTGTGGGCGGTCGGTCGACACGTGGAAAATTGGACAGGTATGCACGACCTTGCGATGATGACAGACGCCACGCCCAATGACTCACCGTGCTTTTGTTCACTCCCAGGTCTCCGTAGACATTCTGCAGGCGCCTATGGATATCTACTCTGTTCTGTTTTTCCGCCAAAAGAAACTTAATGACAGCTATCTGTCTGGAACGCACCTCCGTTCGAGACGCCATTTTGATGCCTACGTATAGCACCGGCACCTAACGGAACTCCAGGCATTAAAGGGGCTGAAGCAGGAATATTCCACAATGTCCTACAACATTTTTGCATCGAAATCGAGAAAAAAGATGTATTGCATTACTTATTGAACACACATTGTATTTTGACAGTGGGTCAAACAGTGTAAAGCCTGAATCTTTTTGTCTTCCTCCCCCTGAGAAGAGGAATCCTCAAAACTTAGTAGGGCAGCATGCTGCTTAGGTCATTCCAGTTTTTCCACATAAAAGTATGCTACAGTTGCTTCTTTCGCGTTTTGCAGAGACAAACATGTGCTGTCATCAATCTGTTGTTCACCACTAGGGATGGAATGTGTGTAACCTATCTATATGTGTCTACTGTAAATCTGTGTTCAAGAACGTATCTGAATGTTTGCATAGCATGTGTCTGAAGTGTAACGTGCGTATCAGTCCGGTATTTACCTAGTGGAGTGTGAGAAACCGCCGAAAACCACATCCGAGGTGGCCGGCTCGCTAGCCCTCAACGTTAATCCGCGAGGCAGGTTCGATCGTGTCAGGCCCGCATCCCTGTGCACGTATGTGGCGCATGGGATCACAATTGGAATGAAGATGGGTTGCAACAACTTAAAATGTAACCCATCACACAGTATATTCACAGCTACCAAAACAACTGCAGGTAAAAAACAACGAATGACCTCAAAGAGGGTCCCAAACTCCATGCTACAGTACCACCCCAACGGTATAAGACGGCTAGGTCGACCAGAGAACAGATGGCAGAACTTTACGACAAGACACTAACAGTTCAAGATGACTAATACCTGGAAATATGATGATGTCCAGGAACTTTTCGACATGGACTCCAACCTTATTTTGCGGATGGGATGTTACTCGAGTCATTTAGCCCGAACTGTTTATAGTGATTCATTACTTATCTGCAGATTTCAGCTATTTTACCGAAGTGACAGGATACCAGTAGAAAGAGCCCAACAATTGATCATTTATTCAGTTGCGCAATACATCAGTGAAGAACAACGCTATTTCCTTGAAGCAATATTATTCTAGTTGTCTTCTGCTGAAAATCGATTTAGCTACAATATTTCAGTTTACTTCTAGATCCAGTTTTGTTCAGTCAGTTACCAATTGTTCAACTCGAAGCAACATTTTTGGCTGACGAAAGAGTTACCTCAGAAGCTTTTCATACGTGCAGAACGAGTGGGCGTTGCAGTAACACCAACTACCATGCAATACCGCTCACACTGTCGCCGCTCGCCTATCTATTGGCTATTTGCTATACGGCAGCTCCACCCTCAACCGTGCCATCTCATCTCAGCGCTGACGCGGGAAGAGAAGAGCCAGCGCGGCACTGGCTTGCGCTTTGCAATTCACTAGGGGTAGGAAAAACCGAATGGAAACAAGATTCACTAGGTTGTTAGTTTCCAACTGACTCGTTTCATTCGTAGCGTTGTATTATTAATCATTTATTTCGAGTGAAACCAGTCTGTGGTAGAAACCGAATGAAAACATTCGACGCTGTCCGGTGTATTCACTCAGTCTGAGCGAAAACATTCGATCTTTTCGTCTTTTTTAAATCAATACTGTTGACTGTACTTTGTCATCGCCTCTCGTCACTGTTATTGGCGTTTCGATATTGCTTTTTACTAAGTGCCAAGGAATAGCTTTCAGGTAATTTTTTCACCAAAGTTTGTTTCTAGGCGTTTACTAAGTAGTAAACTTTCTGGATGAAAACGCCGAAACGCTCGGCGGCGTGGGAATGGGAGACATTGTATAACTGCATAAAAAATTATCAATGGAATATACAGAATCTGCAATGATGTTCATATTATGACATTGTATTGAAGAAATTCAATGAAAGTAAACGAATGATGACAAATATTTCTCGCAAAACAGTAACATTATGCTTTAAAGACGGTGACTATCACCACGAAACAATAAAAATATTGTATCTTCTATGCTTTCTCGGATTCTACCGAAATATAGGATGTTGCTAAACGAATGGTGCGGTTTTAAAAATTAATAATACATCGATTTATTACTTTATACAGGCAAACTTTACAGCAAAGCAGCAACAACTGTCCTTGTTTTTCATGCGCTAGCCGCTGTTGGCTTAATCATGCTTACTGCGAAGACGTAACATGTTTCCAAGATGGGGTCGCAACAGGAAAAGGCTTTATGTGCGCTCCGTTTTGAGGTGTCAAGACCAGTGATAACAGTGCAACGTGAGTTTCGTGCACGGTTTAGGAAAGACCCACAACACAAGAATAACACAGGTAGGCGGTACCGACAATTCGTGGAAACCAGATGCGTTTGTACGGGGAAGACTAGGTCACCTCGAGTGTCTGATGCAAACGACGATAGATTGGGAGAGGCGTTTCACCGAAGTCCTCACGAGTCACATAGTAAAGCAAGCAGGGATTGGTCAGGCCAAAGATTACGGGGTGGAAGTTGTGTAAGCGGCTTTGTTTTAAACGGGAAAAAGTGGGATTAGTGCAAGCCCTTGCATCACCTGACAAAGTGAACAGGCGTGTGAAGAGCTGTCGTTAAAAATGGAGGACGCTGGTTTTGTAGAAAGACTCATCATCTGCGATGAAGCCAGTTTCCATCTAAGTGACAAGTTGAACACACACTATGCCAGAATCTGGGGAAGCGAGGAACCACATACGCTGATACAGCATCAGCGTGACTCTCCAAATGTAAATGTTTTCTGTGTGGTGGTACGCAAGAAAGCGCACGGTCCAATTTTCTTTGAATAACAAATGGTGACGGGGTGATTCATTTCGATACATATTGGAAACCTGGTTGTTACCCCATCTTAACACCAGTTATAATTGTTACATTTTGCAACTGGACGGTGCTCTGCCCCATTTCAAGGAATGTATGACATCTTATTAATGGTATTCACCACGAACACTGGATAAGGCGTGCTGCAGCAGCAGACAACAACCTTCTGCCCTGGCCCCGATTTAACACCATGCGATATTTTCTGTGGGAGTTTGTGAAGGACCGAGTTTATGTACCGCCAGTGCCCGAGTGTGGGAAGAATTTGATTACCGTTCAGATGTGTGTCGTGAGGCGAAGTGTGCACATACTGAAGAACTGTGATCAATGGCGTACGATCTGCCCAAATAATGTAAAAATAAAGCGATTTATTATTAATCTTTAAAACCGCACCATTCATTTATAAACATTCTGTAGAATTATCGGTGATAGGTGCGAACCAGGGGGAAGAGAGACAGGGCTGCAATAAATTCACATTAAAAAGTCATTGTTCACTTCTTTAAACATAAATTTATAAAGTAGCGCCAGTTATTAACCTTCAAAAACCAACCGCAAATCCTTAAGCGCGAAAAAATCATATTTACGTAACACACAAATTTTGAAAATACTTCATTTTTAGAAGCATACTTTTTATTCACCTCTGCTTGAGATAAGACACGTATTTGTCTCTAAAAAGAAGTTGGGAAGCCTAGCAATGGTTCACGTGCAACTGAAAAGATAGGGGAAGTACGAAAATGAAATTACTGAAACACTGAAACTGAGCGAAGATATTCGTATAGCTGGCTTGTGCTCAGAAATAATTTCATTCGATTGTTTCATTCGACTGAACGAAAAAACGACTGACCAATCGGTTGTTAAAACCAGTCGGCCGTCTCATCACTACAATTTACAGTCTATATTACAGACACTGATATAAATGCGGTTATCCGCTTGTGTTATTAGTATTTTATTTTCTTTGTTTACAATGTCGTCCTTCGTCCAGTGGACTCCAGATTTTACCCAACAGCCCACGGGACCATGAACGAAGAAACCCTAAAAACGTTTGTGTTGCGTCACCCGATGATCGCACCTTACCCGGAGCGAACAGCTGAGACGCCACCAGAGACGCTTGCTACATTACTTACTGCGTACAGCCAGTGGTGTTGCCTCGTGATAAATGTGCAGCGTTTGGTGGTAGCACGAACATCCGTTGTGCGAAACTGACAATTCTACTCAGATCTGCAGAAAGAACTGCGCACAATGATGTATCATTAATTCGATTAAGTCTCAATCCAACATCACCCTGTGAGCTGATGAGAGTTGTGAAGTTCATTTAACACCTATGACACCTTTACGTCTGTTTTCAGTCTAAGTCTTATCATAACTCACGGTAGCGAAGGTTATTTCGAACTATCAACATCTCTTAGCCCTCACTACCTGAAAACAGAAAAAAATATGAGCAAAACGCTAAAGATCGGACGGGAATATACAATGGTCACAAAGGAAACCCTCTCTATTACCAAAGAAAAGGAATATTAAAGTCTTATTTTGTGGCCACCCCTATACCAGCAGCCGAAAGGTACAACAATCAATGATTAAGACAATACTCGTTGTTAGCGCCCTCTTGTGGAAGGATTTCAGTGTAACCCCCTCTTTTAGTAGCAGCAGAATGAAAAAAAAAAAAAAATCTGTGTGTCTCGCGTATGTTACTGAGACAGGGAATACGCATTTCGATTTATCAACCATGGGCTAGCAGAGCCCTTATGATTGGTCATGTGTCCCCCACCCCACAAAGAGATAATATCATTGGTGTTCTTTATTCTTTCTGGCCGTCAAATTGTTCAAGTGATGTCTTAAGCTTTAGCCAGCGCCGCTGGGAGCAGAGATACTGGAATGGAGGGCTTCCCAGTGCAGATCGAACACCAGCTGCGTCAGGTGGGAAATAGGGCTGGAAGTGCAGGAAGCACTACGCTCAGAGATGTTGCAACGTATAGCATCGAAAATCATGTAGCTTAGTAGTAAGTAACGGTAGCAAGCACTAAATGGGTACAGTTGCAGTACATGCAAAGAAAACCCATTGTAGAAATGGTTAATGGAATATTTCATGTTGAGTTAAAAATTCAACTTCATTAAATTCTCAAAATTTCTTAACAATGAATGATAAACAAATGGATCGTTGTTTTTCTCTGAGATGGGGCGGCCGTGAATCTTTTCCGCTTATGACTATTCTGACGCGTAACACTGTGCACATGCAGGTTGAATAAAATGATTCCTTATTCAGACACTACAAGCCTAAAATTGTACCTATCGGCTGTCTCAACTGCCCTCATTAGCAAACGAAAAAAGCTGCATAAATATCAGAAAAAAATTAGATCCTTAAGTATTTTCTTTCCATTTCCTATACGGTGCCTACATTTTGCATTTGAATCTCGGAAAAAATTTTAAAGCAAAAACACTGTTAACGATTATTATGGAAACGCATCTAGCACTATCTCTGCCACAGTACCTTGCATAACACGAACGTCTTGTATTGGCTGTACGGAAAACAATTTTATCAACCAAGAAATGCTAGTTCTGTCGACTAAGCGACTGTTTTTTCGAGTTTTTTTCGCTCGAAGTAACATGTGAGAATACGAAAAGACGCAAAGAAAACGGTAAAACTGGATAAGCAACTTTCTGCTATCTAGATACAAATAAACGTTCGAATTATACAAGAGCAAAATCGAAAAATCAAATGGAAAATATCCCAATGGGCTTACTAGTTGGAGACTTAACAGATATTGTAACGTCACTGAATAAAAAAAATTCGAGTTCCCTTTTATATTAAACATTTGCTTCAAACACGTTCAGCTTGTTGTAAACAACGCTCCTCTTCTCCCCGGTCAAGCGAAACAATGCACACTTCTCCTCCGCCCTCCTCGTATATGCTTTACGTACATGACAGCCATTCAGCAATGTAACACTATTCAAGGGTTACTAATTTCATGGAATTAAACTGTCAAAACGAAATTTAAGAAGCTCTGCATCTTTGAACAGACAATCAAACGAAAATCTGCCCCAGTGGTCGAGGATAGGCTTTGTTGCTGATAAAACGTGACTTGCGAGTGTAGCAAAAGGAACAGGCTGAAATGTGACTTTCTAGCGCCGAACAAGTAGCGTCCTTCGGCAAGTGAAAGAAAATCGCAACGAATTTTTGTGGCAGATTCGAACAATTTGCAGAACCGGGACAAGAAACCGGATTTGGCTACCGGCTGCAGCAGTTGCGGCAACTGAACTTGTCCAAGGACAACTTATAGGTCACCGTAAACCTATTGTCGACTGCTAACTCTCGGCTGCTGTTCCCAGTTCAAAAGCCTTCCGCAGGGCGTAATCACATCGTCTTATCATCAACGAAGTGTTCGCTGACATAAACTGTATCGTTCTTGAACCATTGCCTACGTCGAAAAGCCACATTTTTTTGTGAACAGAGTTGGAAAGGCTATGCTACAGCATCCACGGAATATGCTTCGAACAGCCACAAAATAAAAGCTACTATACAAGTTGTTGGAAAAATGTTTCTCCCACGTTTGATTAGATGTAATGCCCCACACAATCGCAGCAATTGTTTCCTATTTATGGATTACCTCAAATTAAAAATCTTCGCTTCCTACTTGCGTGAAGTACAGTGGACGTGCAGAAAGCTGTCAGTTGTGGCCGAAATGCAATCCTGATGTGAGAAGTTGAAAGAGGTTCCAGATTGGTGTAGAATAGTGAACACTGTATTTCCGGAGAATAACTTAGACATTTTTGCTTAGTAAAACGCTTTTGCACTGAAAGGAACCAAGTATTACTTACATGAGAAGAATTATTTTTTCACTGTCTTGAATGTTGGGTGTTTCAGTAACAACGGTAAACACACGATGGGGAAGAGGTGTAATGGATACTTACTCTTTAGCAAAATCAAAGAAACTAGTGTTCAATTTTCGTTAGATATTGTTTAAAAATGTGTCATAAAATGACCTATTCAGCGTAGAAAAACAGTTCACTAAAGGAAAAGCAAACAACAAACTGTAAAAGTTTGAGTGAAATTTTCAGAAATATCGCCATCGCATCTCAAACGATTTGCAGTTGCTAAGGTATTAAAACCCGTCCAACTTTAAAAAAAAATCGTAGTTATTTTAAAATGTGTGTTTCGTATTACTGATTTAAAACATCGACAGTGGCCACATTTTCGTCTATTTTCTGCTTGCATCCGGAAGTTTGTTTTCATGACGAAAAGAGAAGAAAATGCAACTACTAACTGTTTTACATTAATAAAACTAATCGCTTATGATAGAATGAGTACAGACCTTAGTAGTTGCAGAGGCGGATTTAAATACTGCAATTAATTATAGAACTACTACAGACAAGTTAGACAAAGGATTTTTATAACGTGTACCAGGTAAAAATAAAAATCAAATGGAAGAACGTACGGTGGCCTTGGTGGACACTTAACGTGGCCAAAGAGGACTCTCAGTCATGCTACAATCTTTAAGTTTCTGTCTGGCGGAAAGGACATATCCAGTTTTGAGAGTACGGCTTAAAATCACATGCAAAAGTAGCTGTGCCAGTAAACAGTATGAACAAAATCAATCGTCAATTAGCAACTACACTTCGACAAATTACCAGACGTGGAGCTTCAGCCATTGCGTAAACTTGTCACATCCGTGGACATTTCAACTGGGTAAGTATAGTACTACATAGATGCACTGTTCATCGTATTTTCTTGTCCGTCGAAATTCTTCTTCTTCTTCTCCTTCTTCTTCTTCTTCTTCAACCTCATTCCGTTTAAAAGAAATGTTTGTCTTGGAACTGTATCTTTCTCGGTACCTTCATCCGAAGCACGAATGATCTTATTGTGCGGGTAGGTAACCGCGTACAAGACTCTGCAGGCAGTCAGAACATTTACATTATCATGACCAAACTAGTAAATAAAAATCGGCACATTCAACACATCTACGAACGTGTTACATCGTCTAAAATAGCTGTATTGTTGCATGTAGCGACAACAAAACTCGCGAAATGAGTTCAGAGTGACCGTCATGTTCCAGATTTACGCGGGCGCGCATTCGAATACTACACATATACACGAAGCAACCCGTATATCCATACTCAATTATGTTCGCGTAACGGGCTCTTGAATTGGCTGTCATTATCCCCCTCAGATTTTGTAGTAAAATGGGCCAGTGGATAGCCCATCAAAAACTGAACACAGATCAAGAATGAAAACAAGAATAAGGTGTACTGAGCTGTGAGGAAAGAAGCAAAATGGAACTAGTGAACACTCCAAACTCAAAGTGTGTAACATCGAGAGACTCACAAGGACCACAGCGTCGTGGTTGTGTGGTCACGGTGTTGGACCGCAAAGCGAGAGATACTTGTTCAAACCTCCCTATTCTTTCACAAATTTATGAGCTGTCTGGCCGGTCATGGACGTGTCTGTTCTCGTTCTGTAGTCTTGGCAATTGTCACACTATACACTGGTTATAGAATAGGAGTCATGTGGTAAGAATATATTACCGTCGAAAGTAAGTGTGATGAATAGTGAGAGCAGGCGAGATGCCTCACAGACTTCCCACAGAAATGAAACAACAAATAAACGGGTGGTACCTATGTTACAAAGAAGGAATTCAAGAGTCAAACCTCCCAAACCAGAACGCAAGAGGCATAGCACGCAGTACTTGTGTAGAACAAATAGGAGGTACATACGTGGTCCCATCGTTACACGTCGCTGTTGCAAAAGGGCGTTACACCACGATACAGACAAATTTGAATACAGCGAACAGACACGTAAATGCCCGGACGCACAGGCGGAAAATAATAAAAAAAATAGAGAGAGAGAGAGAGAGAGAGAGAGAGAGAGAAAGTGGTGAATCTGGGAGATATGACCACGACGCTCGATGTTCCAGATGTTGTACTTGGACCGTTCACTGTTTCTATTTTCCTTCTTTCTTCCACAGTTCCGTACACCTTCTTCTTGTTTTCTGGCGCGATCTGTGTTCAGTTTTGGACGGGCTATCCAATTAACAAGATTTAAGTGAGTGAACGTGGTGTTACAGTCGGCGCACGAGCGATGCGACACAGCATGTCTGAGGTAGCGATGAAGTGGGGATTTTCTCTACGACCGTTTCACAGGTGTACTGTGAACATCGGGAATCAGATAAAACATCAAATCTCCGACATAGCTGTGGTCGGAAAAGGATCCTGCAAGAACGGGACCAACGACGACTGAAGAGAATCGTTCCACGTGACAGAAGTGCAGCCCTTCCGCAAATTGCCGCAGGTTTCAATGCTGGGGCATGAAAAAGTGTCAGCATGCGAGCTATTCAATGAAATATCATCGATATGGGCTTTCGGAGCCGAAGGCCCACTCGTGTACCCTTGATGACTCCACGATACAAAGATTTACGCCTCACCTGGGACCGTTAACATCGATATTGGACTGTTGGTGACTGAAAACATGTCGCCTGGTCGGACGAGTCTCGTTTCAAATCGTATCGAGCGGATGGACGTGCAGTCAGAGTTGTATCTAGACGTATCAGGGCGCCCATATCACTCAGAACTGCAGTCGCCCCACCCCATTATAGAGCCTCCACCAACTTGTAACAGTCCGCTGCTGACATGCAGGATCCAGGGATTCATGAGGTTGTCTCCATACCCGTGAACGACCATCCGCTCGATACGTAAGCATCCTGTCTGATCACTTGCATCCATTCATGTTCATTGTATATTCCGACGGACTTGGGCAATTCCAGCAGAACAATGCGACATCCCACACGTCCAAAATTGCACAAGAGTGGGTCCAGGAACACTCTTCTGAGTTGAAACCCTTCCGCTGGCCACCAAACTCCCCAGACATGAACATCATTGTACATATCTGGGATGTCTTGCAGCGTGCTGTTCAGAAGAGATCTTTACCCCCTCGTGCTCTTACAGATTTATGGACGGCGCTTCAGAATTATGCTTTCAGTTCCCACCAGCACTACTTCAGACATTAGTCGAGTCCACGCCACGTCGTATTGCGGCACTTCTGCGTACTCGCGAGGACCCTACACGATATTAGGCAGGTGTACCAGTTTCTTAGGCTCTTCAGTGTAGTAACATCTGTGTAGGGCAGCGCATACGCAACCATGTGCCATAAGATACAACAAACCACTGCCTGTGTTTACAATATTCAAACTAGGATATCTCGTCAACTACTTACACTAGATTCCCGCAACAAACACCACTGACATTCTAATTTAGTCTGCTTTGACAGTGGTACTGTAAGTAGCATTTTTCTATTAAAATGTTTGTACCTTTCCTAAATAGGTCCCTGCTTACCATTAAATCTGTCACGAAACTTCCTGGCAGATTAAAACTGTGTGCCGGACCGAGACTCGAACTCGGGACCTTTGCCCTTCGCGGGCAAGTGCTCTACCATCTGAGCTACCCAAGCACGACTCACGACCCGTCCTCACAGCTTCAATTCTGCCAGTACCTCGTCTCCTACCTTCCAAACTTCACAGAAGCTCTTCTGCGAACCTCGCAAAACTAGCACTCCTGGAAGAAAGGATATTGCGGAGACATGGCTTAGCCACAGCCTGCGGGATGTTTCCAGAATGAGATTTTCACTGTGCAGCGGAGTGTGAGCTGATACGAAACTTGCTGACAGATTAAAACTAGTTCTGCAAGATTCGCAGGAGAGCTTCTGCAAAGTTTGGAAAGTAGGAGACGAGGCACTGGCGGAAGTAAAGCTGTAAGGACAGGGCGTGAGTCGTGCTTGGGTAGCTCAGATGGCAGAGCACTTGCCCGCGATAGGCAAAGGTCTCGAGTTCGAGTCTCGGTCCGGCACACAGTTTTAATCTGCCAGGAAATTTCATATCAGCGCACACTTCGCTGCAGAGTGAAAATCTCATTCTACAATCTGTGATATCTGCGTATCAATGGCGCTTTCCATTATCTAAATATCTGCGGTGCAAGTTTTGTGTGATTCAACCTTTAGATGAGAATAAGATATGAGAGATTAGGGCGCGTAGAAAGGCATACAGGAAGTCATTTTTTACCTCGTTCAATATGCGCCTGAAACAGGAAAGAAAATCGAAAATACCGATACGATGTGCCCTTCCCGCTATGTACTGTACAGTGGCTTGCGGTGTAAACGTGGATTCGTTCTGGAATACACACTGTGTAGAGTCGGCAGCTGGGCAGAGCCACTGCACAACACGCCGGCGTCCCTGAGCTCAGCTTTAACCGGGGCCGGACACGGGCGATCAGCGGCAGCGGCGGCTGGAAGAGCGGGCCTGCCGGTGTGTCGGGCTTGTAGCCGCCCGGCTGGCGGCTGCGGGATCGATACCGGCCGCTCGGCCCGCCCGCGTGCCCGCCGCCGACGCTGGAGGACCTGCCGCGTGCCCCACAGCTGCGTTTTAATTGCGAGCACAGCCCGGCCGCGATACCTGTCCGCGGCGTTGGCGGCGCCCGCCACGAGCACCGCTCTTCACCGTAAAGCCGTCCTCACACGGGACGTGTTTGTATCGCGAAGCACGACAGACGTCGTGCCCTTAGTGGCTGCAGTACCCTCTGAAACGAACCGCTACTTATTCCCCACCGTGAGCTCCGATCGCGGCGGTCTCCAGCGGCAGTTGTCGCCTGTATCTGGACGCAAATCACACGCTTTGTTTACGAAAATGAACGCGCCTTAAAATATTAGGTTGTTGCATAAGATAGTACCGTTTTTGTTTTGCTTGCTGGTATTCCAGTTACGACAGGTTTATTTATCGATTACCATTTTTTATATTTTTTATTTATAGTTTACTGTTGCTATTTCGGTTTACACACACTCATTTTGTCATTTGGAGACAGTGAGTGGAGCTGAGGACGCTAGAAAATGGAATGTCGAGTGGAGAAATAGCAACATTTCCGACATATTCTTCTGTTTGTATTCTAGTGACTCTCCACGTTCAGAAAGACTTTCGCGGTTTGATGACGATCGTTTAAACACATTAACCCACAATGATCCACGTGAGTGTGCTCAGGAAGAGACAAATGTGCTTAACTATGATTTTCCACAATCGTGCCGCATTTGTATGCAGTGGGGAACGTTCAAAAATCGAGTTTTGGATACCGCGTGTTCAAAGCCAAAATCACAATAATCAGCACGTGGCCATGTGTATCTGCTTGCTCGTCATGAATTGGCGCGTAACCCACACCGACCATTCCTATTCTTTATCATTACTGGTGACGAGAAATGGTGTCTTTATGCTAACGTAAAATGCTGTTGAGCCCAAACAAAGCAGCAACACCCCGTACAAAGACCTGCGCACATTTACAAAAGATAATGTAATGTATCTGGTGGGTCAGTGACGGTGTCGTGCACTATCCTGCATCCCTGAGGTGTAGCCACCACTGCTGACATTTATTGTCAACAACTGCACGCAATCCAAGAACAACGACCAGGAAGGCTGCGTGAAATGATGCTACTCCACGGCAACCCCCGCTCGCATTCTGCTAGACTGACTAAAAACACTATACACGAGCTGGGTGGGAAAGTCAGTACGCACGCCACCTTATTCACCTAATCTTGCGCCCTCAGATATTCACCTTTTCCGCTATCGAACAACCTTCAAGAAAATTCGTTTCTAGATGAAAATACGCTCCAAACATGGCTCGACGAATTCTACGCGTCAAAACCACGACTTTTCTAAGTCGTGGAATCGAAAAGTTATGCCAGCGTTGGCAGACTACTAAATAGTGAAGGAGCAGCTATTATTGATGATGAAAGAATCTGTTGTGTGTATCTGTTATGTTCATTAAACTTCAGAAAAAAACGCGAGAAATGTATGCACCAACCTAATAGCTGCATTAACTCTGTTAGCGATCGTCAAAGGAGTGCGGAAAAAATCGCGAAGAAAATTCTGAACCCATCGACGGCTTGAGCAGCGAATTGCTGGTTGAGGAACACTACATAAGTTGCAACTGTCAACAGGAAATAAAATGTCCTACAAATCACTTTACGAAAAAAACATAATATACGCTTTAATAGTAAAATACTTAATGGGTCCACATAAAAGCGACAGGTCGCAGCGATCCGTCGCATGGGCGACCGATCGCATGCGTGTTTGGAAATGCGCAGCGATAGGTCGCTGGTCACCGATCGCACGGAAATGCCAGCCAATCTGATGGTTCGCATGCGATTCGTGCACTCAATACGGCTACCAGCTGGTTAGCAGTTGTATGTGGCTGAGACTCGTTTCTGTAGTTATTAAGCGCGGTTTTGTTTTGATTCGCTTGGCCCATATTGAGTAATGCCTTTATGTTAGAAAGAAAAGTTATTCAGAGACCACAAATTACTCTGAGATGTGGAGGGGTTTTGCAGTCATGAGCTTGTTGAAGCTTGTGCTGTAGAAGTGGAACTGTTGTGAAGTTTATAGAATAGTCACAAAATACTGGGATCCATCTGATGATGTTACGTTAGTTATTAAACAGTTACACGTATTATTAAAGTTTTTAACTTCCAAACAAAATGACTTACTGGTACGGCAATATTAGGTGGACATTTTAATTTAAACATTCAGGCAAATCCGTTATACAGCTGTATTCAAATCCCTTCCCGTTTCATATAATCATACTCCCCCACTAAAATACTGTTATTGACAACCTATTGTACGACAGACACACATCGTGTTTGCCATACAAATTGTGTACTATAACTACTTGAAGTTAAATTATAAGACAAATGAATAAAAAAGGAATTGAGGACTAATAAGCGAAAAAGGAAATGTACTGTCACTGTACAAAATGTACATAACCTGCCTGGAGTCAGTGGAAAATGTAATATTTCCTGTAAAATAATCTACAGTTGGCAGGAAAAGTGTTTCAAACCAAATTTTTATAAATTACAATTACCGTTTTTTAACTGTTTTTGCAAGTTTTTGCGGGGATACAGTGATCATTTGCGACTGCTGCTAAACACAGCAGATCCTTTTTAAAAGGAGAATTTCTCGACACACAGGCTTTCTTAATACTGGTTGAAATTGCTTGGCAAATCACTTGTGTGCAGCGGTGCCGAAGCGATCCATCGCTCGTGTATGGAGCACTTCACGTTACATACCCCACATCCACTTCAAAACCTCTCTTTGTTTTCCAGCGTTCCAAGCTTTATATGTTCCGCATATTTAAAATTCTGTTTGGCATTGCTCTGAAGTAAGTAGGTTCGGTCCGATGCAATTCACTTTGTCGAACACACGACATAGCGCCTCGACTCGACGAAGTTCGTTAATTTTTATTTTTAACGTGATGTGAGCTCTGGCTGAATCTATCAAGACATACATTTATCCTTGCGACCACGCGCCACCCATCTTGTTGTCTTTGTAGTATTAATTGTACTGAACTGTGAAGAAACCAGCCAGAGGCGAGAACGGCATTCTTGCAACTCATTCGTCCATGTTCCCTGGCACATTCACAAAATCGAACAGTCTCTTCTAGACGTAGAGCGCTCTTATTTACAATAAATAACTTCGAATACTGCAGATCACACCTGCATTAAATTGATGAGAAAATCCCAGAACCTTCTAGAACAGATTTAAAAAAACATGCAGGTAGCCGAACTCAAACCTGCTATCCTTGCCTTCGTAGTAAACGATTCTATCAATTATGCTAGAATTTCAACGTGACAGCAACGTACACAAATGTCTAAAGGCTGTGACCCACATATATCATTATTTGATATTTAACTGTAAAAGGCTGAAACAAAAATGACGCACTTCTGTTAAATCATCAATGCGCCGTAGCAACTGAAACGGCGTAGCACACAGGTTATAATGCGAAAAGCATCAAAATCGAGAAGGCTTTAATTAACGATATGTAGTTTCCTGCCATTTTATTGCAACAAATCGCACTAAACTGGGTTTTGCTGGAAGACCCCTTAGCGAGTACTGTCCATGCAAGATGTGAATTGTCCAACCGGTATTCGGTATTTTTCCCGGTGTGAGACACTTAACAACTGCTGTTAATGGAAATGGACAGGTAGATTCCAGGGGAGTTCGACTGGGTTGCATAGGTTTTTCTCAGCGTGAGAACGCCATAAAAACGCTGTAAAAATCCCAGTTTGAAGTTTTACATTGGGGAAATATTTACTTCGAAAATTCCAAAACATTCCAAAATGACACAAGCTACCCGTTACACAGGCACTCACGTCTGTCTTACGTGATCATCAAGATGTTAAAATGAAATCTGAGCGTAATGTGAAAGCGTATCGATAGTTTTTCCGTCTTTTCCTCACACCACGAGCCAACAAAATATGAAAATTCGAAAATGATCTACGCACTGGACACCAACCGACAAACGTCTTAAGATCGTTTTTGGAATTAAAAAACACACACAAATCTTATCCTAGTTCGAAATTTTTGAAAATATTACATTTTGTCGAAAGCCCAAATGTCCTCCAGATCAGTTCCACACGTTTCATTCATTGCTACAGTTTCACCTTTAAATCAAATAAAGCCTTCTGCGATTGAATGTTGCACCCTGTCTTTACTATTTGCTTCATTAAAATACTTGTTGAATCCGGACACACATTATTTCACTGCTCTCGTCTTGCCGTGAAGGTTAATTTTCTTCGCATGTCACTTAACTTAGGATTAAAATGAGTTCGTGCTTTATGCGTAGAAAAAACAAGCGCCGGCAAAGTGAATGTACGACGGAAGCAGTGGAAACAAAATACACGCGAGTATGCTCTGAGCCACAAAAAAGTGATTTTAATATTTCTAATGCTCCTGTGTTTAACTTTATGTTATTTCGGTTCGCTGAGCAGTGTACAGAGCTGACGCGGGGCTTTGTCCTAGCGTAAACGCAAAACAGATTAACTTTACCGGTCGTTAGCTCTATAGCGGACAGACAGCAGCGAAAAACTCGTCAGACCCACAATACGGGGAAAAAGTATACGAACTAGCGAACATTTCTTGTAATTGTTAAGCGTCCATTTATACGCCTCAAGCACTTAGCACAGACCGTGTCTAGTAACTGCAAATGTTCCTGTATGATAGTAAAGAAATAACATCGAACGCATCTGGTTAGACGTATAAAAATTTGAAGAGGGATAAATTTATTTTCATGCACAGACCGTGTCTAGTAACTGCAAGTGTTCCTGTATGATAGTAAAGAAATAACATCGAACGCATCTGGTTAGACGTATAAAAATTTGAAGAGGGATAAATTTATTTTCATTTTTTTATTTCCTCAAACTTCTACTGCTAATGAGTCTTAAATAAGGGGGAAAGCACCAGCGGAGAGAATATATTCATCACTGAAAACCAAATGAACATTTCTGATTCGAAAGATATACGGCAGTTTGCCTCAGGATGATGTAATAATTAGTCACCTGCATTTAAAATAAGGTATAAAAATTTATTTCAAGTAAAATTAATGAAACGGATACTGCAGAGCTTCACCTTTACTATCGTAATTCATATAGCACCAAAATAAAAGGCCACAGAGATCATTTGCAGATAACGTTATTTAAAAAGTGAAATATTAATCTAATATCGTTCGCTAAAGGGCAATCTTCAAGAATAAATAGACTGTAATAAATACTAGGCTCTCACGAAGTACTAATATTTATCCCTTCTCAATCGACACGTTTCCACCGCTACCTCACCATCCACAAGGTCATGGTGCCGCCTTTGTACTACGCGGGTTCGAACCATATTAGGGTACTGAAATTACTATGCCTAAACTCACATTTTTTTATTTTTTCGACACTCAACCCAGTTTTTCTTCTCACTGCTGAGGGGCTCTTCTTACTTCGTTCGGTAGGGCAGCACTGTTCAGTTTTTGTTACCTTCGGAGTCTCTCGCAGTGATGAAACTGATTACAGAAACTACATTTAGGTCACATTCGTGCAGTCTGCGTATCTCCGAATCTCACAGAGAATTACACTCATGTATTTCAAAATATAGATAACAGTGTACGTAAGTAATGACGACTTACGAAGCTGAATAGTACGTGACGTTGTAGAAAGGGGTGTAATTAACATTTTCCACAAAGAAGAGCATGGTCAGGTATGAGATCTACCGCGTTTGAGAAGCTGATTTCGTTGTAGTTGTGAAGATGGAGTTTCTATACATTCGTTGGGCTAAACGATCCTTTAATTTACACCAAGTGTTCAAAGCGACGATCAGTAAATCTGTTAATGTGTGACAACGCATAATGTTCGGCAAAACCTTTGCCAGATTCCAACACCTAGTGCTGTAGAAAAACGTGGTCACTAAACTCACTGCCGGCCGAAGTGGCCGTGCGGTTAAAGGCGCTGCAGTCTGGAACCGCAAGACCGCTACGATCGCAGGTTCGAATCCTGCCTCTGGCATCGATGTTTGTGATGTCCTTAGGTTAGTTAGGTTTAACTAGTTCTAAGTTCTAGGGGACTAATGACCTCAGAAGTTGAGTCCCATAGTGCTCAGAGCCATTTGAACCAACTGAACTCACAGGTGGCACTGTTTCATACTTCGTATCCTCCACGTAAACCCCGCAGAAAAACGTCACGGTGCTTGTCGTAAAGATGGAATGGAGAGCGAGGAGTTGTGCAGTCCCTTCCAATTACTTTCTGGCTGAAGATACCGGAGATATATGGCCGGGGCAGACGATCGAACTGCGTAGGAATTCCGCTGTACTGGTACAATGTGACAGCTAGCTACTGCAAGGGAACGATCCGCGCCAGTTCACAAAGGCGTTCTCCGAGAAGTAAAAATACAGTGCAACATTCAAACCATCTAGGTACGTCCAGTTGTCCAACGACTGCGGTCGAAAAGGTTAATTTTGAATTTTCCCTGGGAACCTCTAAGGTGGGCAGTGTGCAAATATTCAACGGTCACTGTATTGTTATTTGCGGGAATTAAACGTAACCTGTCTCGTGAAATTCGCCTCATTCCTAGGAAATCTGGGAAAACGAGGATAGAACATCAGGACAGCGATGGAGGAACGAACACTTTGACTGGTGATTACATGTGTATTTCTGTGAAGAGGCGGTTGGACAGTCACTGCAGGATGGTCCCACAGTATGCCCGTTGTCGAGGATATGGCTCTTGATACCTCTGTCTGCAACGTTCGTTCTGTGTACAGTTGACACACATTTGAGCTGGCAACTGAAGAGGTGACGAGTGTTCTTATCTTGTCGCTGTCCCATACTGGATACATTTATTTGTAATGAAAGATTTTCGTTATTATCGCCAGAGTTTTCTTTGGTACGTCGATTTTTTTTTTTTTTTTTTGCTTCCATTGTGGGTTATTTCCAATTTGGGAAGAAAATCGTTACTCTAGTGTTGATAAGAGGTGAGACAGCCCGTTTGGAAGTTTCCTGACCCGTCATGTAGAGCCACTGCACAGAATCAGATGGAATTTTAAGTAGGAGTTGCGACGTGATGTTTACCTTATAGGGAGCACCGACAAGAAATGCCTTATACTCCTGACTGTCTTAAGTTTGAAAATAGAAAGAAAGAAAGAAACAAAGAAATGAAATGAAATCGAAGCCAGAACATTTTTTGCTCTGAGGTGTTCTACAAATGCGTAGTCATCAAGTGATCAGATGCTAACGCCCTAAGCGAAATGGAAGCTGCTGCATTATGTAAGGCTGTATAAATTAAATGCAGCAATATGGTTATGCTTGTTAACACAAGCGGGTGGGTCCTGCGCTGTTCAGGGGAGGATAGAACACGTAAGATACAAGTATAAGATTGCACTCCTCAAAGAAGTTGAACATAAAAAGACTCCCGAAGATGAAACTGTTGTTGTTGTTGTTGTTGTTGTTGTTGTTGTGGTCTTCAGTCCTGAGACTGGTTTGATGCAGCTCTCCATGCTACTCTATCCTGTGCAAGCTTCTTCAACTCCCAGTACCTACTGCAGCCTACATCCTTCTGAATCTGCTTACTGTATTCATCTCTTGGTCTCCCTCTACGATTTTTATCCTCCATGCTGCTCTCCAATACTAAATTGGTGATCCCTTGATGCCTCAGAACATGTCCTACCAACGGATACCTTCTTCTGGTCAAGTTGTGCCACAACTTCTCTTCTCCCCAATCCTATTCAATACTTCCTCATTAGTTATGTGATCTACCCATCTAATCTTCAGCATTCTTCTGTAGCACCACATTTCGAAAGCTTCTATTCTCTTCTTGTCCAAACTATTTATCGTCCATGTTCACTTCCATACATGGCTACACTCCATACAAATACTTTCAGAAATGACTTCCTGACACTTAAATCTATACTCTATGTTAACAAATTTTTCTTCTTCAGAAATGCTTTCCTTGCCAGAGCCAGTCTACATTTTATATCCTCTCTACTTCGACCATCATCAGTTATTTTGCTCCCCAAATAGCAAAACTCCTTTACTTCTTTAAGTGTCTCATTTCCTAATCTAATTCCCTCAGCATCACCCGACTTAATTCGACTACATTCCATTATCCTCGTTTTGCTTTTGTTGATGTTCATCTTATATCCTCCTTTCAAGACGTTATCCATTCCATTCAACTGCTCTTCCAAGTCCTTTGCTGTCTCTGACAGAATTACAATGTCATCGGCGAACCTCAAAGTTTTTATTTCTTCTCCATGGATTTTAATACCTACTCCGAACTTTTCTTTTGTTTCCTTTATTGCTTGCTCAATATACAGATTGAATAACATCGGGGAGAGGCTACAACCCTGTCTCATTCCCTTCCCAACCACTGCTTCCCTTTCATGCCCCTCGACTCTTATCACTGCCATCTGGTTTCTGTACAAATTGTAAATAGCCTTTCGCTCCCTGTATTATACCCCTGCCACCTTTAGAATTTGAAAGAGAGTATTCCAGTCAACATTGTCAAAAGCTTTCTCTAAGTCTACAAATGCTAGAAACATAGGTTTGCCTTTCCTTAATCTTTCTTCTAAGATAAGTCGTAAGGTCAGCATTGCCTCACGTGTTCCAGTATTTCTACGGAATCCAAACTGATCTTCCGCGAGATCGGCTTCTACTAGTTTTTCCATTCGTCTGTAAAGAATTCGTGTTAGTATTTTACAGCTGTGGCTTATTAAATTGATTGTTCGGTAATTTTCACAACTGTGGTTAGTGATTCAAAATTCCGAACACAAGCTTTTTCATGAAGTCACGTCTTGCCAATCACTGTAGCATCGTTATGAAAGCAAACTTGTCTTAACTGTTAAATGTCAACTAGTGTCACGAATTATAGCTACGAAAAGAAAAGCTGAAGCAGATGTCAATAGAGGCTCCAAAAGCACTTGGCCGTATTGTTCTCGGTATTCAAGAGTGTAACTTTTTACAACAGAGGACCAGTTTTCTGTGGGCTCGCCTACTCCGTCAGCAAGTGTACAGCCTTATAAGAGTACGGTTTGTCGATTTCACATCGTTCATGAACAGAGTAAGTGTTAAATCGATTTTACAGGTGCATTCGTTTTATCACTGTGCTTTCCACATCACGCAAAAGAGAGGAGTTAATTCTTCCCCTACAACTTGCACTGTTCTAACTCCATGTGATCTAAATTACATGGACTGGGTAATGAGATGATTTAATTACAACTGCATACTGTCAGGTCGAAAGGGATTGTCAACTTTTTAAACACGATATTTCTTACGATTGTTTGCTTACTTTCTTTGACGTACTCGTTTCACTTTCTTTGACATACTCTTTTCATAAAACTCTAGGATTGTTTGGAAACTGCGCTGGGCGCAGATTGAATATTTGACGACAACTACGAGGTAGTATCAGCACGACGAGACTAAAATGTGAACAGTGACAGCCGGGCGGTTGTAAAATTCCAGTGCAATGACGTGTGTCCAGAGTGCACAATAAGACAATTCAACCAACTGATCTCTCCCTATCGACATGAAAGAATTTTATACTATACTAGAGCTTCGTTATTACGAAACAAATGTTCAAAATGTGTGTGAATTCCTAAGGGACCAAACTGCTCAGGTCATCGGTCCCTAGACTTACACACTAACTAAACTAACTTAAAACTAACTTACGCTAAGAACAACACACAAATCCATGCCCGAGGGAGAATTCGAACCTCCGGCGGGTAGGGCCGCGCAATTCGTGACATAACACCTCAAACCGCGGGGCCACTCCGCGCGGCATTACAAAACACATTTGCATCCATTCAACATGAAAGTGACAGCATAAATGCGAAATCTTTTTTGGAACAAATATAATGCACGCCTCCAATAATGCACAGCTTAAAGATAACCGCATAGTGCAAGAACGTGCTCTTCAAGAAAACGGGTGGATTCCAAACTGAAGATGAACACGGAATTTTTTCAGTGAGACAATCTTGATTTCGAAATTTGCTTTACTATTACCTTTCATTAATAACCATGACGAACTACATGATACAACTCATTTTCGAAATAAAAGTGCAAAGTGTTTTCAGATCATCAGTAGTTTAACCTATTGGATGAACCATCACTGAGCGCCACCCAAAATATCAACGTACAACAAAAAATTTTAGTTCTTTAAAAGCATTGCTGCACGCTGTTACCTTAGTGTTCGCTCAAAATTATATCGACTGTTCCGTGTCACTGTACGTAAATGTCTCTTAGTCATGTGAGGTAGAAAGTACACCTAAGCTGAAAAATGGAGAAAGCGGAATTCGTATTTATAGCAATAATGACTGCTGTCCAAAATGACTTTTCGTTAAATTAATCAGTGCATTTTACATCGCCCTCTGCCAGCCACAATTTATTGGTTAGTATACCGGAAAACAAACTGGTCACCCTCTGGAGATATCACGCCAATCCCTTATAACGACGGCTCTAGCCTTGATAATGGCATCAATAGTCGCAATTAGGAGAGGAAGAGATCGCACAAGTTTCTTCTGGTATGGAATATCTAGTTGCACGTACTCATTGATGGTTACATCCCGCAGAGGTAACCGCTGTTCTAAATAGTCCTGCACATTTTCTATCGGAATAAGGTGAGGTGATTCAGAGGGCAGTAGAAGTGCAACTGGGTGCCTGAGTTTGTCAAATCAAGAACGCACGAGCGCATGCCCGCGAACAACGCTGCTGTCATCTTGGAAGGCTTTAGCGTCCACGGCATACTCCTTAGTAAGTTGTAGGAGAAAGGGCAACACTTCTGTCACCAAGAATGTTTTAATAAATATATCAGTCAATGCTCAAAGCAACCTCATGGTTGGGCATAAAGTATGGTACGAAAAACACTCCCAAAATATCACAGAACAGCCGCCGGCAGGAACTTAAAACTCTACATTCTATGGTTGAAAGCCCCATTGAGTCGTCGGTGCCCTTTACGTCTTAAATAATCTGAAAAAAAAAAGAGGCAAAATCGCAACTCGTTGGACTACACTACACGCCTCCAGTTAGCTCTATTCAGTTTGCGTGTTCTTTGCCACACTGAAGACTTCCAGCTTCATGTGCCGCTGAGAGCACTGGCCGGTGTTCAGTCATAATCGTTAATCCGACGCGTGGATTTCTCCCTGCTGCCTCTCAAGCTATTGCGCCGCGCGTTTACGTCAAACAAGCAAGTTACTGGCATTTCGCTAGGTACCCTACTCCTAATGTCCACTGCATGCAGCTCCCTTCGCAATGTTCGCCTGAGACGAACCTGCAGTCACTGACAGCTGCAATTCATGTCGGGTTTGAAACAGACTGTCACTGATGAAGTGTTGCACTCGTCTCCGGACCCTGTCGGTTGGAATCTTTTATACGATCACAGTTCCCATGCAGCGGTATGTGGCTGCGTGTGACGCACCATTGCTTGTAGACGCAATGGACATCCCGCGCTGATATACAAAAACATTTGGGCAACTGCATTCATGATGCTACCATCGGTACGTCCAAACACAATAGCTCTTTTCCGCCACTGTGTTAGGTCTCCACGTCGAAACACCTTGCTTCACGAATTCCATACAACCGACTGGCATATACATATCATTTCACTGCGGTGACTTATGTCAGAGGTCATGTGCCACACTGCTTCTAGGTAGCAATTCAGTATCATGGAGTCTCGTGTGATTCACCTGCAACACACTTATCTTCATCGATCATCATTTTAGCGTTCCCATAATTTCCTGATGATGGTATAATTCGGTGTCAGAACGTCTTAAATTAGTAAGAAAGAAGCCAAAATGCCAACACATGGTGATTGGGACACTGCTGAACACAGTTATCAATTTAAAGAAAATGTTCGATGCTCCTTTGATGAAAATGACTATTACATTTTTGGTCACAATGACTATCAAAACTTTCAGAAACATATGCGGACAACAAGAGTGGATCACCTAAAGAAATGTTCCACAGTACTGGACTGCTTTACGAGATAAGCAGATTAAAATCTCCGCCCACCCCTCCTTACTTCGATTTTTTTCGGTTTCTTCTACCAACTTCAACAACGACATAATCTACGGTTAAGATGGTACACAATCTGCATCGACGTTAACGGGACGTTAAATCCGATCACAAACAAGTTTGCGTTTTCCGTAAAACCTTTAACATAAGTTTGGCATCTTCGAAAATGTACAGAAGCATGTACTCAAGTTGTTCTCCGCAATTTTTATACGTCAGTATAATACGTGAAAGTAGCCACGTTTTACATGAAACATTTCACGTCAAGCTCTAAGCTACTCTATTCAGCGTAAATTTATATAGGATGAGCATGGACATATTAACGTTAAGATCATAACTGTAGTGACAATGCGTTTTCTACACGTGCTATTAACATTATTCTTTGTTGACTGTCAGACTTAGCCACTGGTTCCTGTTACAATGGCTGAACTTCTCACTCTATGGGAACATCGACTGTGTAGACTGTATGGGTTAGAGCACCTCATCTCGGACCAGTAATAACGGAAGCGCTGCCCCTTTTCGCGGGTCACTCTGCATTCGGTCAAGCACACGCCACACGCGAGGGTGGGTGGATCGTTTCCATTTAGCTGCCGTCGACAGGGCCAATGCATTATTCTGCCGTTAATGGGTTCCTCCGACGATCGACCAGCTACATTTCCTGCTGTCCGGCGAAGCGACTCCTCAACACTGGCGAAAAGGCCTTCCACCCGCCCGTCGACATCCGATCTCCAGCGTCGTACAATATCGATGAGAGACATCGTTAATACTAACTCATGTACCACACTTCATCAGGTGCTGTCACTTCGATCACTTCTAAATTTCAGATCATTAAGCGACTTCAGAATACTTTTCTTTTTTTAGAATGGAATACTTGTTCTTATTTGGCACGGTGGGGCCAGTTTTTCCGAGGAACATGTCGACGGGTATTCAGAATGCAATAAAAAATCCAGAGAAACCTACGAAGGAACTGTAGTGCCGAGAGTGGGAGTCCTATCTCACTAGTGACCACTCACTAGTCTACCGCTGGCTTATGTTAAACAGCTCCACTGCGTTACAAACTGGTCAGACGGAACATCTACATTTATACTCCGCAAGCCACCCAACGGTGTGTGGCGGAGGACACTTTACGTGCCACTGTCATTACCTACCTTTCCTGTTCCACTCGCGTATGGTTCGCGGGAAGAACGACTGCCGGAAAGCCTCCGTGCGCTCTCGAATCTCTATAATTTTACATTCGTAATCTCCTCGGGAGGAGGGAAGCAATATATTCGATACCTCATCCAAAAATACACTCACTCGAAACCTGTACAGCAAGCTACACCACGATGCAGAGCGCCTCTCTTGAAGAGTCTGCCACTTGAGTTTGCTGAACATCTCCGTAACGCTATCACGCTTACCAAATAACTCTGTGACGAAACGCGCCGCTCTTCTTTGGATCTTCTCTCTCTCCTCTGTCAACCCGACCTGTTACGGATCCCACACTGATGAGCAATACTCAAGTATAGGCCGAACGAGCGTTTTGTAAGCCACCTCCTTTGTTGATGGACTACATTTTCTAAGGACTCTCCCAATGAATCTCAACGTGGCACCCGCCTTACCAACAATTTTATATAATCATTCCACTTCAAATCGTTCCGTACGCATACTCCCAGATATTTTACAGAAGTAAGTGCTACCAGTGGTTGTTCCGGTATCATATAATCATACAATAAAGGATCCTTCTTTCTATGTATTCGCAATACATTACATTTGTCTATGTTAAGAGTCCCCTCCCATGAACCATGGACCTTGCCGTTGGTGGGGAGGCTTGCGTGACTCAACGATACAGATAGCCGTACCCTGTAACACTAACCAAAACGGCCGTGCTGTTTTGGTACTGCGACTGAAAGCAAGAGGAAACTACTGCCGTAATTTTTCCCGTGGGTATGCATCTTTACTGTATGAAAAATGATGATGGCGTCCTCTTGGGTAAAATATTCCGGAGGTAAAATAGTCTCCCATTCGGATCTCCGGGCGGTGACTACTCAAGAGGGCGTCGTTATCAAGAGAAAGAAAACTGGCATTCTACGGATTGGAGCGTGGAATGTCAGATCCCTTAATCGGGCAAGTAGGTTAGAAAATTTAAAAAGGGAAATGGATAGGTTAAAAAGTTAGATATAGTGGGAATCAGTGAAGTTCGGTGGCAGGAGGAACAAGACTTTTGGTCACGCGAATACAGGATCATAAATACAAAATCAAATAGGGGTAATGCAGGAGTAGCTTTAATAATGAATAGGAAAATAAAAGTGCGGGTAAGCTACTACAAACAGCATAGTGAACGCATTATTGTGGCCAAGATAGACACGAAGCCGACGCCTACTACAGTAGTACAAGTTTATATGCCAACTAGCTCTGCAGATGATGAAGAAATTGATGAAATGTATCATGAGATAAAAGAAATTATTCAGGTAGTGAAGGGAGACGAAAATTTAATAGTCATGGGTGACTGGAATTCGACAGTAGGAAAAGGAAGAGAAGGAAACGTAGTAGGTGAATATGGATTGGGGCTAAGAAATGAAAGAGGAAGACGCCTGCTAGAATTCTGCACAGAGCCTAACTTAATCATAGCTAATACTTGGTTAAAGAATCATGAAAGAAGGTTATATATATGGAAGAATCCTGGAGATACTAAAAGGTATCAAATAGATTATATAATGGTAAGACAGAGATTTAGGAACCAGATTTTAAATTGTAAGACATTTCCGGGGGCAGATATGGACTATGACCACAATCTATTGGTTATGAACTGGAGATTAAAACTGAAGAAACTGCAAAAAGGTGGGAATTTAAGGAGATGGGACCTGGATAAACTGAAAGAACCAGAGGTTGTACAGAGTTTCAGGGAGAGCATAAGGGAACAATTGACAGGAATGGGGGAAAGAAATACAGTAGAAGAAGAATGGATAGCTTTGAGGAATGAAATAGTGAAGGCAGAAGAGGATCAAATAGGAAAAAAGACGAGGGCTAGTAGAAATCTTTGGGTAACAGAAGAGATACGGAATTTACTTGATGAAAGGAGAAAATACAAAAATGCAGTAAGTGAAGCAGGCAAAAAGGAATACAAACGTCTCAAAAATGAGATCGACAGGAAGTGCAAAATGGCTAAGCAGGGACGGCTAGAGGACAAATATAAGGATGTACAGGCTTATCTCAAGAGGGGTCAGATAGATACTGCCCACAGGAAAATTAAAAAGACCTTTGGAGAAAAGAGAACCACTTGCATGAATATCAAAAGCTCAGATGGAAACCCAGTTCCAAGCAAAGAAGGGAAAGCAGAAAGGTATAAGCAAAGAAGGGAAAACAGAAAGGTGGAAGGAGTATATAGAGGGTCTATACAGGGGCGATGTTCTTGAAGACAATATTATGGAAATGGAAGAGGAGGTAGATGAAGATGAAATAGGAGATATGATACTGCGTGAAGAGTTTGACAGAGCACTGGAAGACCTAAGTCGAAACAAGGCTCCGGGAGTAGACAACATTCCATTAGAACTACTGACAGCCTTGGGGGAGCAAGGCCTAACAAAACTCTAGCATCCGGTGAGTAATATGTATGAGACAGGCGAAATTCCCTCAGACTTCAAGAAGAATGTAGTAATTCCAATCCCAAAGAAAGCAGGTGTTGACAGATGTGAAAATTACCGAACTATCAGTTTAATAAGTCACAGCTGCAAAATACTAACACGAATTCTTAACAGACGAATGGAAAAACTGGTAGAAGCTGGCCTCGGGGAACATCAGTTTGGATTCCGAAGAAATATTGGAACACGTGAGGCAATACTGGCCCTACGACTTATCTTAGAAGAAAGATTAAGGAAAGGCAAACCTACGTTCCTAGCATTTGTAGACTTAGAGAAAGCGTTTGATAATGTTGACTGGAATACGGTCTTTCAAATTCTGAAGGTGGCAGGGGTAAAATACAGGGAGCGAAAGGCTATTTACAATTTGTACAGAAACCAGATAGCAGTTAAAAGAGTCGAAGGGCACGGAAGGGAAGCAGTGGTTGGGAAGGGAGTGAGACAGGGTTGCAGCCTCTCCCGATGTTATTCAATCTCTATATTGAACAAGCAGTAAAGGAAACAAAAGAAAAATTCGGAGTAGGTATTAAAATCCATGGAGAAGAAATAAAAACTTTGAGGTTTGCCGATGACATTGTAATTCTGTCAGAGACAGCAAAGGACTTGGAAGAGCAGTTGAATGGATGGACAGTATCTTGAAAGGAGGGTATAAGATGAACATCAACAAAAGCAAAACGAGGATAATGGAATGTAGTCGAATTAAGTCGGGTGATGCTGAGGGAATTAGATTAGGAAATGAGACACTTAAAGTAGTAAAGGAGTTTTGCTATTTGGGGAGCAAAATAACTGATGATGGTCGAAGTAGAGGATATAAAATGTAGAGTGGCAATGGCAAGGAAAGCGTTTCTGAAGAAGAGAAATTTGTTAACATCGAGTATTGATTTAAGTGTCAGGAAGTCGTTTCTGAAAGTATTTGTATGGAGCGTAGCCATGTATGGAAGTGAAGCATGGACGATAAATAGTTTAGACAAGAAGACAATAGAAGCTTTCGAAATGTGGTGCTACAGAAGAATGCTGAAGATTAGATGGGTAGATCACATAACTAATGAGGAGGTATTGAACAGAATTGGGGAGAAGAGGAGTTTGTGGCACAACTTGACTAGAAGAAGGGATCGATTGGTAGGACATGTTCTGGGGCATCAAGGGATTACCAATTTGGTACTGGAGGGCAGCGTGGAGGGTAAAAATCGTAGAGGGAGACCAAAGAGATGAATACACTAAGCAGATTCAGAAGGATGTAGGCTGCAGTAGGTACTGGGAGATGATGAAACTTGCACAGGATAGAGTAGCATGGAGAGCTGCATCAAACCAGTCTCAGGACTGAAGACCACAACAACAACAACAACAACAACAACGTTAAGGGTCAGTTGTCACTCCCTGCACGAAGTGCCTATCCGCTACAGATATTCCTGCATTTCGCTGCAATTTTCTAATGCTGTAACTTCTCTGTACACTACAGCATCATCCGCGAAAAGCCGCATGGAACAATGCTAACATGGAAAAAAGAGTAGAATAGTGACGGTTCCAAAATTAAATGTATAAGTATATTTATAAAGTATGTTTTCATATTACTGAGGCTTTATAGCAATATTGCCCGGGCAAAGTCTACATGCCTACTACGAAGTTTTTATGTTCCTTCTGATGCTTTCCTTAATTCCAGTACCATTCGTCATCGATAACATGCTTTCGTGTCCAGCCGGGTTTATGATTGCATCTTCAAGCACAGCATTTCAACGGCCGAATCATTTACCTTCGTAAGTACATCAGCGACTTTCCCTGATGAACTGGACTCCAACTATCGTTCACAGCGTCTGGCGAAGATGACGACGTCTGTCGTTGAAACTTCATTTCATATTTCAAAATCATTTGGAATTTAAGGATGGAAACTGCCGCAGTCCAGTGATCAGCAACTTTAAGCCAGCAGTTCCCCTCCACAATCTGTCGATGAAATACTCGCGAAGAAAAATTCTTCGATGTCCAAATTAGAATAGTCTACCTTTGGGTCGATCATCATCGCACCAGCGTCGGACAGCGACCTCTGTTACAGAGATGGATCCCGCACATACCGATATTTTATAGCATATCTTTGTTATTTCATTTGTTTTCCAGAATATCCTTTCTTCCGTAGTTTCTCGAGTGTCTCCCCTATATTTCACAGTACCATTACCGACTGCAGTAGCCATGCTTATGTCACATTTCTCACAACCTGACTGCGAAAGATCTTCATACAACAGAACATTAAGTTTTAAAAAGTCAGGTCGTAATTAATACCTGCCTGAAGAACTTTCTCTCACGGCAGTATGAAGTTTTCTTAACAAAATGTTCATACAAAACTTCGTTTGCGACTTTCTATCTTGAATGTAAGGCACTTATTTTTTAACAGTTATGTGGTATACCACCGACCATCCTTGACAAGCAGCCATGTTACGACAGGAAACTGTGCCCCTCTCATTAGATAGTGCACATAAACGAAGCTTCTAGATACGAGATGTCGTTATTCAAGTCCTTGATTTTTCTTTAACTTTCAGGGTACTGTTGAACTACTTGTTTTCGTTCTTCATAGCTCGTACAACGACCTTGTCCTTTCTTACACATGTTTGTCTCCGTGTCCCTCTGCGCTGTGAACTTCGGCGAGACTGATTCCCGTTATTAGAAACAACGGCAACCGGAAAATTTAATTCCAGTGCATTACGTGCCGTGTTTGCCACACTATAAGAGAATACAGTTAGAGTTCTGTCAGTGAGGTATGAAAAGAGAGAGAGAGAGAGAGAGAGAGAGAGAGAGAGAGAGAGAGAGAGAGTGTGTGTGTGAGTGAGTGTCATGCAGCCACCGACACTGAAACAGTGTATCACTCTAGCGGTTACACACGTTCTTCTTATTGAATTGTGTGTTACTATTCGAAACACTGGCCCACTTTATGATTGACTTTCGTCTTTTTCTTTTTTTCCATCATCTCTTGTGCTTTGGACTCTACTTTCAAGTCAGATAGCATGTACAACGAACATGACTACGATATAAGCGGAATACGTTACAAATAGATTAACTTCAGTCACATCTAATGAGTACCTGTCATGCTGCATGAAGTAAGTGAAAGAATACCACACAACTTCTTTTTGCTAACGAAACAAGGTTATCAGTAGGAAAGAAAAACTACAAATGCCTTTTCCACGTAGATTCGCACCAAATGCAAAATACACTTTACAAAAGGTTTTGCCTGAATGTCTGGCAAGATATCAGTCACTGGTTACATTATGAAAGTAATAGGAACAGCAGCAGGCAGACATCGATCGCCATCATGTTAAATATTCTCGTCACACAGTACGCACGATTTGTCCCCAAAGTCTCGATATAATTTTTCCAGTGAACTTGCGTTATCCTTGATCGCTCTTAGGGACTACGTGCTGGGTACATTGCTAAATGATCCATATTCTCTAAGACAGTTTGGCGTCTGGCGTAAGGAACTAAGAACGACTCTTCTATTAGCGTGTCACGCCAACCACTGTTGTAGAATGAAGCAACGTACAATACACAAGTTTTGTTTCAAATGCGGGAAAAGCACAACACACATATTTCAAATTATGAAGGTGAGATGACCGGGCTGACAACTGATTGTCGCAGACTACTGTGTACTCGCTAAACCGTGAGCGACTACAGCCGCAGGAAGACATCGCAAGGAGTGGACACGGGTTCGCAAAATGTACGGGATCTGTTACTGTTTAATGACAGAGTGGTTGAAAATAATCAGATCTGTGTAGAAATCTACGGGGAGAGAAATGCGACGTAGAATTTGTCCCACGTAACAGCATCTAAGAACAAGGACTGGACTGCAGGCGGACTTGGAGCAAATTTTATCCTTACGGCAGAAATTTAAGAGTCGTCGACAAAGCGCTCAGCCAACGAACAATTGTGTCCGAATAAACCAAAGCTGACAAAAGTGGCAGTAGTGGAGTGGAAGGTCAAAACGATGCTCGCGTTCTTAGACGACTTGGTCTCTGAAGAACACACTGTTATTGTTACACCTACACCTATACTCCAAATATCACATTACAATATGAGGAAAAGGGTACCTCTCACCCCCTCTTCCGGCCCCATCCATTTGCGAATGGTGCATGGGATGAACGGAAGTCAGTAAGCGTCAGCAGCAGCTCTAATTTCCGCGATTTCCTCATAATGGTTGTTTCGCGAGATGTATGTGGAAGTATTATGTTGCCAACCTCTTCTTGGATTGTACGCTCCGGCATTTTAGCTGTAATCCGCTTTGTGATGCACGATTCTCTTGTGGCGTCTACCACTGGGATCGTGAAGAAACGCGCCTATTTTGCTTGAAATTTTCTATTAATCTTACCTGCTGACCCTGACATCTGCCTTTCCTAGAACTATCTACAACCCCAAAATTGTCCGCCACATGTGGTCTGATCTTTAGAGACGCCAGGCATGGTAATGCTTCGGCGCAGACACAGACGATCGTTGGCCCGTTGCTAGCACGAATTTAAACGATATTTATCCCACAATTTGGCACCATGAGACTTCTTTCTTCTCCCAAAACTAAGCATACTGTGAATAAACCCTAGCCTGGGTCTTTTACTACTTTTGAAAATGTAGCTACCGACGACCTGAGAGAGGTGCCAAAATAGGCTTCTCTACTGTATATCAGGAACTTCTCGGACGAAGCGTCTACTCACAGGTGGGATGGAGATGATGAGGGTCACCATGTAGCAAGCTGGACGAATGTAAGTTTTTGTACATCCTCTGGGTTTTTTTATTCACTGTGCAGTAAATAATAAAACTGACATGAGTTTGGTAATTCTGGCGTTCAAAGTGAAGGATTGTAGACAGGTAGAAATGCAAAATGGCGGCAGCGTGTATCGGCTAGACAAATCAAACGATGGCTGACGGCTGTCGATGCAGCGCACGTATCGACTGTCGGACAGCGTGGAACCACCGGGACAGCCCGGTAGCTCCCGTCCTGGCAATAACCCTACCTTCGTCAGAGCGCTTCCATAAATAAAACGCGCAAAAGTGACCCCTGCGCGGAACAATACATCATCTTTCGGGTCAATCCCGTCCGCTTGGTTAATCGGAGGTCTGTCACAAGCGAGCACATTAATTTTGCGAACCGGCTGCTGAATATTGCAGCGCGCAAGTAAGGGGTACTCTATATGGCTAAATATTAGCAATAGAAAGAGCTGGATTTTTGTGACAAGATAACAAAATAAATAATAATAAAATAATGATACGTAATTATTGAGTGTACTCGGCCTTAAAGAAAATCACACGTATTCAGAATGTAGACCATCTTTTTAGAGACAGTTTTTGTCTTTGGTGGTGGGGGCAGAGTTGCGGGTGTTCAGCATTTTGGTTGCCAGCGCCATTAACTAATACTGTACGAGTTGATTTTAGATCAAATACACAGCAGTTGTAATTAAACCTTCGCTACTTGAGACAGTGTAGACAGGAAACTGTTTACCCAACTTTATAATTATGATGTTCAGACGGTGCGTTGCAAGATCTGCGTTTTTAGTAGTGCTAGTATCATGACTTGCCATTAGGCGCCGGTAATGGTACGACGGTGTAGGCCTGAAACAGAAGCATTAGTGCGCATTACAGTTGCAGGTAGTCTACATGGGTTTGGAAAAGGTGAGCGGGGCTTTACTCGTAAAGGTATTTTACCAAATCAACAGCAACAATGCTGCCATTTCTGAGCATCGACGCATTAGCGAAATACGGAGAGGTCCTCTTTCCGCACCTACGTAGAACAAAATGATTTGGAAGTTCGAAGTAACTGGAATTGCTCCTGGGAGAGGTCGACGGCCAACTGCGGCACAAATTGTTGAAGAAGCCACTGTTGCCATGCCTGAGAATACTGGACGCAATGTGCGACCTTCAAGCAGTGCCACGACGGCTGAACATTCCGTGGTCCACACCCCGCGTGAAATGTTTCGGCCACCAGCAGAGCAATCTCCAGTGCGGATACCAGGCTGTCGTTGATGCAACTGGTCGTCACACTGAGCAACGTTTGTAACTTGGAATGTAAACATATACACAGCCTTGAGAACTCCAGTGCGGAAGCACAACAGGGTCCGAGCTCTTCTGTGGGAATACATGACTCGTTGTGATGAAGTATGCGAATGGACAGTGGATGCTACCAGCGTGTGAAAAGCTGAGATTTTTTGTGTCGGACTGAAAACGTTTGAGGATGGCCGAGGGGATCAACACAATCGAAGGAGTTGAGCGGGAGATCCGGGTTCGAGTTTCGGTCCAGCACCAATTTTCAGTTTTCACCCTCTACCTGTTTCGATGCCCGATTGCGGCTGGCGTCGGCCTTTCCTTTGAAATGTTACCCTCACATACGGAAATTAAACTGTGTTTCTTTCAGTTGTTTATTCGTTACCTCTCTTCCGCATGTCCTTACTAATGTTTCCACAATGTTCCATTGTCTTACGATCACCCGTTTTTCATGAGGGCCCTTCTCAAGTAGCATGCGTTTAATTATGACCACCCTGTACACATAAAATGCAGGCTTGCTACAAGACATAAATTATATTTGCTCCCTCTCAGTCTTTCTGTTATCAGCACACAGAGCCACTATTAAATGTACAAATCCGAAAACAGTCATCTTAGGACGTAGTATTACAATGAGATTACCATATCAGGAAAGCCACGGAGTCCAGGAATGTGGTTCCATGATAACTTTGAATGTAACTAGATAAGTCAACTATTCTCCTCACGCAATAACACTTCCAGCCTAACAATTAGGGCCATTGCAGAGATCTGATTCATTTCCACAGTGGTGTAAATAAAGAGGTAACAAGTACAAAGGGTTTCATCAGAAGACGTTTCTAAGACGCATGGCAGGATGAATCTTGACAACGTAACTTGCAAAATTTGGTTGTTAAGCTAATTAATGAGGACATTCGCAGCAACCACTGAAGCCAGTTTAGCTGTCACGGATGTGTAGAACCAAGTGACAATACTGTCCCGGCGTCGAACAAAAATCCTAGTTCGATTTTCGGGTGTATCGTCGATCCAAAGCGGGCCATTGAAGATACTTTGAACAAGGTTGTCAGTAAAATGCGTCTCCATCTATTTGGAGTGTCGTGGACTGTTATGACATAGAAAACTACGACGTCCCTAAGACGTGTTTAACTTACAAGAAATACCACAGAATGGAAATTGACTAAAAATATATTTCTGTGTAAGTCTTAAACGTAATGAGTGAAAGAGAAATACATCGTTCCCAAATTTTATCTGCATCAACGAGTCACAATGGCGAAGGACGTGTAAATTAGAAGTACATCCACGTCCATGCTAGGCTTGTGCCCATGAACTTTAAGTTACCGACAGGCGGCACTGAAGAGCACAGATAACCCAGACCGGTCGTTATCCACGATATTTCTAGACTAATTAAAATCCGTAAGTTCTATGCATATCGGTTATTCTGTGTACAGCACGTCGCTCATTACGTTTCTAGTTTAATCTAACGGTTGAAATAATTATTTGTAAAAATTAAAAACAAATTAGCACGTCAGTAATGGACTGCGAAAGGGAAACAATACGCTGAAATTTTGAGTGCCTACAAAATGCAGAACGAAGTGCTTTTTGGTATTCCGGGTATTTTATCCTACAATTTTTTTTTACCGTAACATGTTATGCAGATTATGTATTGTGTGAAACATTCTGAATGTAAAACATATCAAAATGTGCCATGAGTCTGATTCCTTGTTGAATACAATTGGTTGGGAGAGCTAATTTAGAGATCTGGCAAAGCAAACTAAAATGATCATTAGTCAGCCCAGCACAGCGCATAACAGCAGCGTTAAATTTTAAATCTTTGGATTATAATCACTTCAATTTATACAGTCAAACTACACGCGCAAACGAGCAGCTGCACGATCTGCCAAATGCGACTCTTATTCAGATTAGCACTTTCTTATCTACTACATTAGTCCTATGGCGCTAATGCCTTCCGTGAAGTACTGGTAATTACTTGGCATCTCGGCGACAGATATTCCATTAAGAGCGGGGCGACCTACAACAAAAAGCAATCACCGGCTCGACTGCACTGGAAGAGCGATTATGAAAAGGACAAGAAATCGTCTCGCCAGTGTGGATTATGCAGCCCTTGATATGAACCTCACATTCATTACACCGAATGCCTCTTTTTTTATACAAATCAGAACGGCGTGTTCTTCAGCGAAATAGCTCACCACCTCATGTAGTGGCAAGAACATTCTGTAATGAACTGTCCTCGATTGTCTGTTTCTGATCATATTTAGAAGAATGTTTATTACAGGTTAATACTCTGCTCATGGTGATTCCAGAAAGAACTGAAAAACCACTCCCAGCATATAGTAAACAGAAATTGATAGGAATAGCTGATATATTATCTTGCGGGTAAAAACGCTAGAATTCAATCAATTTCTGTTTCTTTTTAAAACAAGTAACACGTTAAGTGTGACAAAAGTTAAAGAATTAATGATAAAATCAACTCTGTTATGCGGAGACCTTAGAGGCAAAGTGAATAATATATATGGTTTGTGTCAGGCGAAAATTCATCTCTGAGTGTAACTCGGAGAGATCTATTAGCTCCACGAGCGAGGCAGACAAGTCACAGCATCGCTGCAGTCTCTAGCTAACGAAAGTAATATAGCGCGGTTAAGAACGCCTGTTCAGTTTTGGTGGCAGTTAACGATCATCATAACCTACTGCATGAATGGGCTCTAAGGCCTACAGCAGAAAAACAAAAGCAAGCACACTACAAATGGAAAAAACAGCATTTCATTAAAAAGTTATAAAATAACATATTACAAAAACCGCAATAAAAAAGGCGGTCAAAACAGTCACCACAGAGGAGATATCTACTGTAGATGGTAGTCCATCTTTCACCGCTGTCTGCTCCACTTGTTTAAGGATACTAGATGCTTCCATCGCGTCCATGGACGTGTTTTTTATCGGTCTGAAAATGGAGGACTCGATATGGGACGGATCCACCAGCTCGAAGTATGTGGCCAAATTACTATAGTCTCTTGGGCCCTAATATTAGGTCAACATGTGGCTTTCCAAACCGCTAATACAGGTCGTTTTTCGTTCTTCGTTCCCATTTACCTTACATCCGTCAGAATTATGGGTCTTCTTGTCCCGACATGACTCAATTTTGTCCCGATTTTGCAAAACACTGTTACGAACTTGGCTCGAGTACTGTAGTAACGCCACCTGTTAGCGCAACATGTAATTGCAACCTTAGTTAGCTTTATTTATGTCAACAACTTTATGTTGACATGGTCGTCTCACTAATGACGTTGCAGTCTGCGAATCCTGGATCGACGATGTAAGCACCGTCTAGATCTAGCGTCATCATTCGAGAAAATACCAGCCTTTTCTAGTAGTACGTGGCTGAAACTATTTAAGCAGCGCCACGCGGAAGAATTGTACAGCTCCCATTTGAATAGCAATATGAGAAGGAGATTCTTTCTAAATATAATCCGAACAATGAGTGCAAGTTAGTAATGTTTGACGTATTTACTGGGGTATATAGGGCATGAAGTGTACTTCGATGACTAAAGTGTTATTTGCGACTGTTTACCGTCCAATAAACTTATCTTACAACAGCTCACGAAAATACCTAAGGATGGAAAGAGAAAGTCACTTTTTGTATGATTACACAAAAAGGATGGTCTTTTATCGAAAAAGGACGTACAGGGCAGGAAACGTTCAGTAAGATTCGTAGATGTTTCACCTCACTAATTTTACGGATCTAAGGTAGATGTGAGGCATCACATTTTTACTAAGAATCATACAAATAGATTCGCGGTAGCATCGACATCAAGGTTTATTTCTACCTTCATGATTAAAGATAGCCACGAAATATTGCTCGTTGCTGCTGCTGCAGAACTAACAACAGCTTATAAAGTTGTCAAGCGTCATTAATCGTTCAGTTCTCTTGACTGTACCGTAAAACTGAATCCGTGGTGCATCCTGAGTCCAAAGTCACCGCAAAGCAGTTTACAGCCAGGACCAAAGCTACAGCTATTGTTAAAAATATTCTCGCGCCACACTCCGTGTCCCAATGCATAAAACAAGCGTGAGAAGTTTCATTTTACGGCACAGGCACCGACCCATCGAACCAGAAGACTGAAAAGTTGTTTCCTTTAGTTGTTCAATACTTTACTGAAACTGATGGAAACGAACACAAGCTGTTGAAATTTGATTCGCTGAATAACGAAACATCGGAGACAATGGAAAAGTTTTGTCTAGGCACTTTCAGGCAACCGCAAATTCTATTAGATAAACTAATCGCTTTTTGTGGAGAAAATACAAATACAAACATCCGAGGGTTTCATCGACACGGCCAGCGGAATGTGTTTCACCAAATTAAAGAAGAACTAGGAAAAAATGTAAAAGGAATTGGACGCACTGCCAATATTCTCCACAATAAAACATCAAACGCTGCGGAGTGATAACTGTCGACGGCGAAATGATCGTCATGAAAACATTTAATTATTTTTCAATATACACGGTAAAGACAGAGAAGCTGAAAGAGTTCTGTTTATACGTTGATATCAGTCATCAGACTCTTCTATCTCACTCAAACACAAGATGGCTGTTGTTAATGCCCACAGCGGAAATACTTCTTAAGCTTTGCATTCCATTAAAACAATTTTTTGACGCCGAAGACAGGCCACCTTAATTAATTTCAGCATTTGTCAATAGCTCCGTGAAATTTACTTCATGTTTCTGCTGTCAAACTTTCCATCCGACATGTGATTAGTGGAATAGAGCAGGCTGTTTCGAAACTTCCTAAGGATGCTGCCGAAGAGATAAGGTGTGACACATGCCACATCTTGATTCAAGCTTCGCCTATGAGGTCCAACTTTAACATCACCTCAGCTGAAAGAAATGCTCTATGAGAATTGAGAGAAGACCGAGACATCGTCATCTTACCTCCTGACAAAGGAAATGCTACTGTGCTTCTCTCACGCACAGAATGTAACAGCACGATATACAAACTGCTCGACGATCATACAAACTGCTCGACGATAATACATGCAGTAAATTAAAAAGTGATCCGACGGGTAGGATCCAGAGAAAGACTTTGGAACTCTTCAGGAAGAGCTCGATTCCAGCGCAAGTCGCTAGAGGTTTGCGTCAATAGGCTGTAGTTCTTCCTAGACTCTACGGCCTACCTAAGATCAATAAGAATGGGGTGCCTCTCCGTCCCATTGTAAGTAACACAGGAGCACCTATTTATTTTGTTGCCAAATATATGACATCAATATTAGGACCTCTCGTACTCAAGTGCGACCATCATACTCAGAACTGTGAAGATTTCACAGGTCGCCTGAAAACTCTTAGATTGGAATCGTCGGATCTTTCAGTAAGTTTCTATGCTGTGTCTTTATTTACAAAGGTGCCCTTGCAGGACTCTTGGAGCTCATTAGCAGCAAGTTTGAGGAGGACATAGTGGCATCATTTAAACACGTGCTTACTTCAACGTACTTCTTATTTCATGACCAATATTTTGAACAAGTACACGGTGTGGTTGCCAATTATTTTATGGAGGACTTTGAAGAAAAAACACTACAGTCAGCCATTCTCAAACCGTCTTGTTCTCTGCGGTATGTGGATACTACATTTGTGGTGTGGACACGTTTTTTCAGCATCTGGATTCGCTCCATCCGAATATAAACTTCACAATGGTAGTGGGAAATGATGGTGCTTTACCTGTTCTTGATGTTTTGGTACGAAGGGAAGCAGATGGAACATTGAGACACCGCAAGCCAATGCATACAGATCTATATCTGCAGGCCACAAGCTACCGTCATCCTGCACAATGCGGTAGTGCATTACGTACTTTAGTTCATACAGCACATGTGGTATCTGATCCTGAAAGCCAGTCAGTGAAATACAACATTTGAAGACAATGTTCTGACAAAACGATTATTCTGAGAGACAGATACGTAATATATTCAGGCCCAGGCGAACTGAATCTATGGAGCAGAATGAAGATACGAAGACATCCACCACTTTGGCCTTTTTGCCGTATTTTGGTGCCATGTAGTCAAGAGTCCTCAGAAGATATGGCATTAAGTGGTTTTTCAGCCATCTGCAAAACTGAGAAACATGTTGGGTTCGGTTAAGGACGATCTTGGCCTGAGGAAATGTGGTGTGTACAAGATTCCCTGTCAATGTGGGGCAGCATATACAGGAAAGACATGTAGCACAGTACAAGAACGTTGCGATGAACATCAGCGTCATACACGCCTTCGTCAACCGGAAAAGTCGGCAATTGCGGAACACTGCCTGAATACAGGACATCGCATGATTTATGAAAAGACGGAAGTTTTATCCCCAGCATGATCCTTCTGGGACTGCGTCATTAAGGAAGCAATACATATCCGTACAGCCGATAATCTCATCTACAGCGATGCGGGATTTCAACTGAGCACAGCCTGCATTGGCTGCTATTAAATCACGACGCGAAAAATCAAGATTTTTCTGCATATCATTGCGCATGCGCGGTTTCCGCACTTAGTGCATTCTTCGCGCGCGTGTTCTAGAAACGGGGTGTCGACGTGAAGATACCGTCAGTCGTACCTAGCCACCAGCAAGGTCGAACCACCTGAAGATGTTAGACAGTTGCTGCGAGGAAACATTGTGTAATTTGCACAACGTGATCCGGCGGAAAATACATGAAGACTTTACAACACATCCGCCGGGAAAGCTTGAAGAGTCGCAAACTTGGTTCTGTTTGAAAAAATATACAAAGCGTGGAGACCAATGAAGTCTCGATAATTGATATAAGAAATATATTAATCGACACTCAATGATGGCTGAATGAAAAGAAGACTACCGACTTTACTGGTATGCAAAAACGAAGATGAATTTGAACAAAATAAAAAATGAGAACACTAATAAAGAAATAATTAATCTGATTTCGAAATCTGAGGAAGAGACTATGGTTTTTTATATCGGAGCATTTCATTACTTATTAGAGAAACGGGCTATTTCTTTTAATAAATATCAAGTATTTGATTGGATGACGCAATCTGAAACCTCAGACTGGGTGATGATTGAAAACTTGACTAAAAACGGTCTGAATATTTCAGGCGACGACTGCTTTCAGGAATATACGTATCTGAAGGGCTTTTTTAGAAACTAAGCGTGAGTCGGAAAAATTCAGGTGTGAACACTAATTTGCGCACAACGCCACTGTGGAACGACTATTTTCGCTAACGTCGGCCGTGGACTGATGAAAGAAATCGAACTGCTGCCAGGTACTGTGAAATAAATCTTACGGTGCCAGTTTAACTAAAAGTTTACTTGCATGGAGTTTTATAAATACGTAAAAGGGAAAAAAATATTTGCTGAAAAAGTTGGAATCTTCCTAACAATAAGGTGTACTAACTACTTCTGCCGCAACAAGTTCCATGTAATTGTGTTCTAAATAAAAAGTAATTATATTAAATAAATTTTTACTTCATTTCTACACCCCCATCTCAGTGTCCCGGCGAGGTCGCAGCTAGAATTGGCAACCTTACATATTATTGCAGACCTTTCGAACTGCTTTCCTCTCGACGCCACAGGCAGCTTCTTCAGTTGTTGCTGATACCGCCAGGTTTCACAACCATATAAAAATACCTGTCGTTCTGGTGTCATACGTACAGCTGGATCTAGTTCTTCCGTGGTATCAGTGGTGAATTGAATAAATTGTTCAGACTAAACGACATGTGATTAGCGTTATTTAAAGGTATGACAGTCAGCAACAATGAAAGGAAGAAGGGAGAACTTGACGGCGTGATACAACGGTAATCTCCACAAACGGAGTGTGGAAGAAAACCGTAAAGAACGAACGAAATTAATATAAGCCAGCAGATAAAAGTAGAAGTAATGACTGAAAAACTGTTAGCAAATTCAAAGTGTAAATGCAGGGGCGAAGCAGAATGGACTGAACATGCGTGCCAGATTTGTCTGTGTATTACATACAATTCAATAGAATTAAGTTTCAGATAAGCAAAGATAATTTGTAATAGATGCAAAATACGAGCAACGGGATGAAAAAAAGAAGAAGAAAAGAGTGACAAACATACAACTGGATGGTGAGAGAAAGTCTTCCAGCTGAACGATGCCGGACCTAATTTACAGATCGCGGTGCCAATTTTTCAGAGGCGAGCACCAAGGTCGTCTCAACTTTTCGTGGATAAAAATGATCGACTGTCGTTGTTTCATTGGGTGTAAATTGCGAATTGTGTGCTGATAACGGCTGGTGCCTTCCTTACTAGCGCGGGCTGAGATAGAGTGACTCTACTATAAGCGACAATAAAACTTAGTCATTTAGTAACGGTCATTCGATTTGCAAAACAAATCCATTATGTCCAAAACATATAATAAAAGAGGAAAGTGCTTAAAAGGTGAGAAGTATTTTCTAGTTATACCCATATGGGTACGGAACATGACAGAGGGCTGTCTTCTGGACGGACAGGAATAAGCAGCAGTAAATAGTATATAAAAGCAACACAACGAATACCAATGCTATACGCTACGAAGACCGAATGCTAGTAACCGCTTTCTTTTCGCTGTTAAAGAACGCTAGCAGAAAACACCGTGTTTTGTGAGTACTTCTACAAAGCGGAGCCAACGATTATGTGATTTTGTAGTCATTGTTACTGACATGCTCGACGCATTAAACAACTGCTGTCTAAAGTCGGTAGCAACAGGAATTCATTTAAAACCAGCCAATGCTTTACGATCTCTGTCAATGAAGCTACTCCCATCAGCTACGTAGTCCAGAATCGTCTTACAGCGTGTAGTTTAAACACAAAAATTGTATCCACCAGTTGAAGGCATGTATGCTTTTCTATTGATTGAGAATTCCGGGGACGAACTAATTACGAAGTCATGGAACAGGATAAAGAATCGCCCGGTAGCCATTATAAAAAGCAAAATATAAAAAGGAAAAAACAAAAAGTTAATACCTGATCTTCCACTGTCTGAAATGTCAGATATATAAAAACTGATAGAGAAATATTCACATTAAAGAAGACAGAGCGGAAATGGGTAACGCGTAACTACGACGAAAAGGAATCTCTGGGAAATTTATTGAAGTTTATCTGCGTCATGAGTAGCACGTCCGCATTATTTTTAAGTGGTACTAAGAAGCGCAGGAAGTTCCGTCGAAAGGATTTTTTATGATGTTCGTTCCAGTTTTGTAGAAGACAGTAGAGTAGCAATTACGAAGGAGGTCGTTAATAAGATAGTTGGGAGATAAATAATTTGACGTTAATAAGGCTCTAGCTATACAACAATGTTTAGCTATCCTTATACTGAGAACTGGAGCCGACTTCACCAGCTAATTTGCATACTAAAAGAGCAGAGAAAAAACTGCAAAGATAAGGGCTAGAGATGACTTCGTTAAGATGTCCACAGGATGTCGAAAATAGTAAATTTCTGAAAATTTGTGGCCCGCTAAGCTTTCAATAGATTGCTTGCTCAAAGCTTCTGCTGTGTAAAACTTCAGGCGTTACCGAAATAAGAGCTAGATAAGAAACAAAAACAGTTTGGTAAACGCAAGTGCGTATAGGTACCCCAGGCGAGTACAATTTTTTTCACTTAGAAATTAAAATCAAAAGAACTATTGAAATGACGAGAACATAAAAACTTTGATTAGCGCAGACGAAAACAGCTCGTTCAAGAGAAAAAGAAAGACGAGATAACACTGACTTGTGATAAATGTGGGATTTTCTGAACCAATGTATATACTTTTCCATTCGGCAGGTACTACTAGACACTGAGAATAAAAAGTAAAAATCGAAGATGGAATGTGTGGAAGACATGGAGTTAAAAATCTGTGGAGCCTTACTGATGCATAGCTCCTGCCACTACATTTGATGCTAGAGAGAGAGAGAGAGAGAGAGAGAGAGAGAGAGAGTACGATTTCACAGAGGTTCTAGCCAACAATAAATAAAACTATGAGAAATTCATAGCGCGCGCGAGATTAAATCACACGACATTTACTTAGGCTGTTGCATGAATACCATGGTTCAAGGCTTCATCAGATTTCGCTTTATAATAATGTTGACTCCCTACATTCAATCCTGGAAACGCTTCACAGCGATCCACGATTACGAAATTCTGCTCGTCTCACTGTTTCTGTTCAGAAGGAATAAACTGTAATCAGCATGATCAGTGCTATACGTGGTCTGCGTTGAGCTTGAAACATTCATTCCGCAAATAAAAAAACTACTTATAAAAATGCAGGACACACACCTTTTACATTTGTTTCCTCGTTTGTCTACCACGTGCGTTGCTATGGTCTAAAACGAGGTTTAGCGAATCCAGAACGTTCGTTTTTTCATACTGAGGCGGTAACGGAGTGTGGCCTACTCCAGCTGCACTTAACAAGCCAGGCATAATTGGTTGGCGTGTTACGAACCGAACCTACAGTTGAGCGCCTCGTGCTAATATGAACCAGATGCCACTCGACTCTCGTTTGTAGCGGATACAACAGGGCACATGTACGAAGTATTAACACTATTTAATCAGCCACAATTCCACATGGTTCACTTGCACGATTTCACAACTGAAATCTTACTCAGCAGCTAAACACCTCGGGAATTCAGATACAAAATGAGAAGCCACGGCAGTGAGCAAAGAAAATTCAACTCCACTATGGAAGTAGAGAGTCCGCCGAATGGTTGACACTGACTCTTAGTTTACTGCTGTATGCGTCGTGGCACAAACGGGTTAGCTATCTCTCTAATAAGTAAATAAAGTAACAGAAACCACCGACAATGTCAGAAAATAAAGGTACGGATATTAATCAGTCTCGCTGTAAGCGTGGATTTAAAGGAATTACATCACGGAAGAATTCTTTCCCAACTAATTACCACATTCATCCTTGGGCTGCTTGATATAAGTATTATAATAATAATAATAAAAGAACTGTTTCGAAAAAATCACAATACACAATCTTGAGGCAACTTATTAAACTAGTTGTATATACTGTACAACTAATTATTACCAAAGAACAATAGAATACATGCTTGTAAAACTTTTGTGAAAATCGCAGATTCGTATGTAGACGGAACCATGTTCCTAACTGAAGTTAACGGAGTCCTCGGAGAACCGGAGCTGGAAGGGCGCAAAAAATCAGAAAAGGCGAATACCTGGACCCAATTACAAGAAAGGCATTAAAAAACAAATTCAACATTTAAGTTTACAGTGAAGTAGCAAGACCCTCAGAAATGATAATATAGAAGGACGGGCTCGACTATGGCCAACTCGAACCAATACATGCTTTATACGAAGATATTTGACTTTTATCGACACAATACATCGTTCTATCAAGCAACAAAGACGATCTCCAAACATACGTTATTAATTCGGATGATACCTTCGAAAGAGATCTAAACCTTAGAAACGTAAGTGATCAGCGAGGTACATTGAGACAAAGTGTCAATACAAGAAGCGGCGTCCACTGCAGGGAGAAGCGGGGAACACTCCGAGTTTTGAGCATAGAAGAAATGAAGCTTACTACCAGCGCCAAGAAATCTTAATTTGGTCCCAGCCGGCCCTAACAAATAATAACCATACCGGAAAAAAATCTCCGCTGCCCCTCTCTCAAAGCAGACATGACGTGAAAACCATCTTCTGTAATGGCCTTAATCCAGAGAAGCCAAGAGTCCAGAAGTTCAGGAATACATACACAGATGCAGTCACTCAATGACGAGTGTATTCCGTGCACTGGGCCAGACGATTTTCGAAATGGTGCCCGAGTACTCTGCTAACCACGAAGTAGGCATGCAGCCCTGTGAACACAGCCGGCGTCCTCCAGAAAGATGGGAGTGATCATGGAAAGAAAAGAATCGTGAATACTTTGCAGCGAGAACGTTGAACTAAAAATCCTGTTTCATGTTCGCAGAAACCTGAATGAGTGAGCCCAAGTCACGATTCAAAAAACACTTCCAAAACATCACAGAACCATTTGCGGCCTCAACTATACGCTCCATGCACTGCGACTTACACTCCTCACTGGGTCGCCGGTGCATCATTTGGGGGAGGGGGAATTGCGACTCGTCGGGCCACAATAAACGTCTTTAGTCAGCTGTTGTTTTGTCTTGTCAAAACTTGCAGCTTTGTTTGTTGTAAGACAATCGATCCCAATTGTCCATTGCATGAAGCTCCCTTCGCAGTATTCGCTTAGATACCGGTTGAGATGGACCCGTATTCACTAACAACTGCAGTTCCCGTCGGATTTGAAACCGACTGACTGACAAGGTGTTAAAATTTCTGCGGTTCCTATCGACTAGGCTCTCTTGCAATCAAAGTTCTTACGCCGTGTGACATGCCTGCGATTGGTACTCCATTCCTTGCTCGGTCGCTGAACACCTTGCTGTCGTGCGCTCACACCAACATGCCCATCTATCCATCGATCTCTTACTGACACGTTCGACACATGGAACAAATCCGGCAACCTCCTCCAGAGTGTAGTCATTGGCACGTCAGTCATCATCTGTCACGTCTCTTAACGTCGACCCACCTTTTCCTGCTGATTCCTTACATCCAACTAGCACTTTCTACTTCACTGCAATAACTGAAGTTAGCGACGAGGGAGCACCCAACTGTCCGGTGCCAAATCTGCAGCATCTTTGGCGCTCCAAAGTAAACAGTGACTTATTTGTCCAATGCGAGGCAGTCAAATGAAAACGACACAGATGGAAGAAAGTAAGTAAACTGTTTGTTGTTTTAAAAGCAATCGCCATAGCTATTAGTTCATTTAAACCACTACGAGACGAGGCGATCAATGACTTCATGGAAAAATGTTTGCGGTTGCCGACGAAGCCATGATTTTGCCCCAGGCGAGCACTTTTTCGTCCGAAGCAAATCAAATGGGGAGAGCGGGGTGGCTGGGAGGGGGGGGGGGGGGGGAGGGGGGGGGGGGGAGGAGCGGGGAGTCGTCCCATCTGTGACCACGTGATTTACTTATCACGTCTATGTGCTTCGGACGAATAGGTGCAAGCGTGATTCCGTGGGCAACAGCAAAAGATTTTTGCATAAAGGCACTGACTGTCTTCTCTCAATGTGGCGATTCCTTTTGATAAACTTCTTACTTACATTTTTTTCATTTGTCTCGTTCTCAAGTGACACACACACACACACACACACACACACACACACACACACACACACACAGAGAGAGAGAGAGAGAGAGAGAGAGAGAGAGAGAGAGAGAGAGAGAGAGAGAGACACAAACAAAAAAGTATAATATCCAGGCAGGAAAGGAAACTTTCACGAATTGGAAGATATGTGATGTTATTTCAATAATTAAAATATCGGGTCAAATTTACAATGACAGTGAACCTGGCTCATCAGTACGCCACTGCACCCCTTCTGACCTGGATGCATGTGCTGATTCGGTTGGGAAGAGTGTTAAAGCCGTTGTATCCTCTCCTGAGTCAAGTTGGCCCACAACTGATCCTTGATATCCCTGATACTGGCACCGGGACAGCGATGACGTCTTAGCTGGTCCCATAACATGTCTTATCGGGTACAGATATAGGTACAGTCGTATTGCTAGCCACGGGAGTATCTCAACATCACGAAGACTTCACAGAGAAGTGTGCCACGAGACGACGAGCATTGTCCTGTTGAAAAATGGCACCACGATACCGTCGCGGGATAGGTGTCACGATATCCGTGACGTACCGGTTGTGTCGTCAGAGTCTGCTCATCACTACTAGCCGTGATCTGAAGTCATGACGGAGGGCTCCCCATGCCATGACGCCAAGAGTAACACAGCTGCGACTCTTCAAAATGTTGTAAGAATCGAACTTCTCCCCATATCGCCACAATATTCGCCGAGGAATGTCATTCAGGATACTACAGAACCGTAATTAAACGCTCAAAACAATGTGGTGCCATTCACTAGCAGCCAATTCTTCCCTGTCAAGGCACCACTCCAGACGCATACATTTGTGTTTTGGTATTAACGGCAGCCAGCGCACGGGTTACTAATCCCGACCAATGGTGCTGGATTACACAGAATATTGCAGGGAGTCCGTTATTTGTTCTCGGATTGCAGGTGAAGATGTGAAGGGGTTACGACGTACTTGAAGCACAGTACGACGATCCTCAAGTGTTGAAGTGGAACCTTGACAACTAGTATACCTGCCCTCGCGCTACCATGCAGTCTGCCAACGAGCCATTACTACTTCCGAATATCGCACCAATCGCATATTGCAAGAACCGACAAAATGGAGACACACAATGTGGCTCCTCTCGAACTTTAACAGGTGCTGGTAGCGCTATCTCACAGGGATGTGCGGCATTTCTTGTGTCCTTCCAGTGATCACTCAAAATCTGAGAACGTTAATGCCTCTTACATACCGAAAAAGATCTGTTAACAACACTAATGTACTCAGGTGGTCGTTGTACCTGTAACTTTAATTATTTACCTCCCACCGATGCGAGTACGTGTACGAAGTTACACTGACATTCGACCGTGTCTTTGGGTACTTCACTTTTTTCCCAGGCAGCATGACGTGCGTGGTGACGACGACCAATAGTCGTCGTCTTCACAGCGCACGTCATCGTGCGGCCGTCGTTCGTTAATTTACACCTTCGTTACATTCATTAGCGTTTCAGTTTTTAGAGAGGATAATAATGAAAATTGCGAGCGCTGATAATGCGGGCAGGATTTAGCGAGTAATGAAGCAGCTGTCGGCGGCTCGGCGCTGCCGCCGGTGAACTGCGTGGATTAGCGGCTGCACCGGAAACTAACGACCTCCTCATGGGATGGCCGCGCGCCGCTTCCGGACCGACGAATTCCGGCCACCGCTGGACATTGGCACAAAGTTTAGCGCTGAGGCTAAACACTCTGAGTAATGGCGCTACTTTACATACGAATCGCATTTCGCGCATACCACAGCATCCGACAATGTAGAAATATTACCATCATCGTTGCTGCCTCCGAGCGTTAATCGAGGTACGCCCAATGACACACTGCGTTAGCTTCGTTCCATGTGCTGGACTGTTTTATAACGCCCAACCGAATGCAAGCACATTAATCACGACGAACAATTGGAATAATTAACTGACACACAACGTTGAAATAGGTGGAACACAATAAATGATTCGTTAGGAATCAAATGTCGAATATACACTCCTGGAAACTGAAATAAGAACACCGTGAATTCATTGTCCCAGGAAGGGGAAACTTTATTGACACATTCCTGGGGTCAGATACATCACATGATCACACTGACAGAACCACAGGCACATAGACACAGGCAGCAGAGCATGCACAATGTCGGCACTAGTACAGTGTATATCCACCTTTCGCAGCAATGCAGGCTGCTATTCTCCCATGGAGATGATCGTAGAGATGCTGGATGTAGTCCTGTGGAATGGCTTGCCATGCCATTTCCACCTGGCGCCTCAGTTGGACCAGCGTTCGTGCTGGACGTGCAGACCGCGTGAGACGACGCTTCATCCAGTCCCAAACATGCTCAATGGGGGACAGATCCGGAGATCTTGCTGGCCAGGGTAGTTGACTTACACCTTCTAGAGCACGTTGGGTGGCACGGGATACATGCGGACGTGCATTGTCCTGTTGGAACAGCAAGTTCCCTTGCCGGTCTAGGAATGGTAGAACGATGGGTTCGATGACGGTTTGGATGTACCGTGCACTATTCAGTGTCCCCTCGACGATCACCAGTGGTGTACGGCCAGTGTAGGAGATCGCTCCCCACACCATGATGCCGGGTGTTGGCCCTGTGTGCCTCGGTCGTATGCAGTCCTGATTGTGGCGCTCACCTGCACGGCGCCAAACACGCATACGACCATCATTGGCACCAAGGCAGAAGCGACTCTCATCGCTGAAAACGACACGTCTCCATTCGTCCCTCCATTCACGCCTGTCGCGACACCACTGGAGGCGGGCTGCACGATGTTGGGGCGTGAGCGGAAGACGGCCTAACGGTGTGCGGGACCGTAGCCCAGCTTCATGGAGACGGTTGCGAATGGTCCTCGCCGATACCCCAGGAGCAACAGTGTCCCTAATTTGCTGGGAAGTGGCGGTGCGGTCCCCTACGGCACTGCGTAGGATCCTACGGTCTTGGCGTGCATCCGTGCGTCGCTGCGGTCTGGTCCCAGGTCGACGGGCACGTGCACCTTCCGCCGACCACTGGCGACAACATCGATGTACTGTGGAGACCTCATGCCCCATGTGTTGAGCAATTCGGCGGTACGTCCACCCGGCCTCCCGCATGCCCACTATACGCCCTCGCTCAAAGTCCGTCAACTGCACATACGGTTCACGTCCACGCTGTCGCAGCATGCTACCAGTGTTAAAGACTGCGATGGAGCTCCGTATGCCACGGCAAACTGGCTGACACTGACGGCGGCGGTGCACAAATGCTGCGCAGCTAGCGCCATTCGACGGCCAACACCGCGGTTCCTGGTGTGTCCGCTGTGCCGTGCGTGTGATCATTGCTTGTACAGCCTTCTCGCAGTGTCCGGAGCAAGTATGGTGGGTCTGACACACCGGTGTCAATGTGTTCTTTTTTCCATTTCCAGGAGTGTACATTCGCGTATAAAATCAATCTCTCTCTCTCTCTCTCTCTCTCTCTCTCTCTCTGTCTGTGTGTGTGTGTGTGTGTGTGTGTGTGTGTGTGTGTGTGTGTGTGTCATTCGGACAATGGGGACGGGACGGGGGATTTTATGAAGGAGCTCATTGCCTGCTTCTCCGAAAGCAAGGGTGCCGAAAGAGGCTATACTACGATATTTTTCTGACATTCCACACTAGAATTAGTGGAACAGACTGGCGCAGTACTATCATACATTGTACCTGAATGATATGCAACAAGTCCCTAAACTGCCGGACCTGATGTCTATTGTATTGCATTGCTAAAGGGCGTGCCACAGAATATTCCACTCAGTCAACTAATCTTCACCTCTTGATGATGTGAACGACACGTAGTCAGCATTGCATATCAAACTGTAGATCACCTTCGCTCGCTTGAATCACTGGTGTAGCTTAGAGATATGCACGTCACCGAAGACTTTAGGAGACCGTCGAGTATGCACTATGGGACTTAACATCTGAGGTCATTAGCCCTAGAACTTAGAACTACTCAAACCTAACTAACAAAAGGACATCACACACATCCATGCCCGAGGCAGGATTCGAACCTGCGACCATATCAGTCGCGCGGTTCCGGACTGAACCCGTTGAGTCAAACGGGATTACTACTACTACTACTACTACTACTATTATTTATTACAGCCCCTGAACTAAACCAGACGCCCCAAGTCCACACGCAAACGAATTGGAGTGTTGGTATTGAACTAGAAATCATACAGGATGTACAAAAATTTCGAATATGAAAGTTTCAATTCTACCAGGAATTAAACCCTAAACCAATAGTGGCCCGTACTTTGGTGTAACACTAGATAAAACGTCGAACAAGAAAGAGCACACTGGATATATTCTAGTATAAGACGAATACGAAAAAGATACTTAACGGCGGTGGAAGCAAACACTCGTGCAATTACCGGAGCTTTGTTACACCAATTTCTAGAAAACAGACGTCTAATGGACTGCCAAAGAAACAATGATCAACGTGACTGCTTAAAACAGAGACTAATATTAGGATTGGTGTGGAAATTACCTGACTGACCACGGCGTATCTACCGATATCTATTAGACAACAGACTGAAAAGGAAACAACATTTGGTGCCAGCAAAAAAAACCGGAATCTAAAATCAGGTTTCTTGGAAGGGCGCTACAAAATTTGCAAGGGGGCGGGGGACGACACAGTTAGTAGGTTTCAGAGCAATACACGTCCTGATGACACGTGTGTCATGTAACGAGTTACGTATATCAAGTACAGACAATTCCTTCTAGCTTACAACACACCTATAACAAGAACAACTCTCACTAAAAAGTGCCGCGATATCGGGGTACCATCACCAACAAAGTTTTAAAATTACATCAGCACAATCATGTACTCGTATTATTCAGTTTGAGATGCGTATCCTACACTTGTTACAAAGTTCCATGTGCTCTAAAATGCTTACCTTAAGAGCTACGAGCACGCGCTCGTCTTTGCTACTTGGAAACACAACTCTTCTAATGAACAACTGCTTGTAACTTTTAAGGTATGCATTTTAGAGTACGTTTACTGGACTTTTTTCTTGTTTTACTCCATAGTACTACTTGCCAAAATGTGGAAATCAAAGAGCTTGCAGTAGAAGAGATTTGTTTCGCACTATAGGAGATGAAAAATTGCTCTTAGCTGTTAAGGTATGCATTTTCGATCCTATGTTTACTAAGACTTTTTTTTGCTTCTAATAACGTGTACTTTCAACTTTATGCGCTTACGCCATTAAATATGATACACCCTGTAGGCCGGGGGTTGGGGGTTCAAGGTCAACATCGATACTGCGGCGCATCACCATCTATCGGTAAAATATACCAGCAGCTCTCGTTGTCTCTGTAAACGAAAGGTAATGGATCAGCGTGATTTGGGCAAACGTGCAGAATGTCTCGTGACGTATGCGCGAACCGTACCATCGAATCTGTGAGTTTGAAAGAGAGCACATTCTTGGTATGAGATACTGTGATGCATCCACCTGGGAAATTGCTACTCGTGTGGGACGAGGTCTTTCGGAGAGCAACGGGTGTGTGTAGAATGGTTCACGAAAGGCCGTAGAACACGACGCCATGGGTCAGGTCGTACGACCCAAACCACTCCCCCACAGAAGATCGGCACCTCATCCCAATGGCATTGCAGGACAGATCTGCGTCTTCCTCGGCTCTGGTGCAATATTGGAACAATGTAACACACATCGTACATTATCAGCGGCGACAGTCCGTCGCCGGTTATTACGGCATGGGTTACGAGCATGTAGTCCACTTCTCCGCCTACCTTTGACGAATGTGCATAAACGTGCCACACGGCGATAATGTATGGATCGACGTCAATGAGGACATGAATGGCGTCAGGTAGCGTTTTTCGGAAGAATCCAGGTTCTGTTTGTTTGTAAATGATGGACGCATTTTGGTTCGTCGCTGACAGGGGCAGCAGCATCACAGTCCGCACAAGACATACAGCGCCAACTCAAGGCCTTATGGAGCAGCGTGCTACTGGGTACAACCACAAATCACAGTTGGAACGTGTCCAAGGCACTATGACCAGTGTGACCTACGTCCTGCGACCCTTGTTGCACAACACCCCAGACGCCATTTTTCAGCAAGACAATACCCGACCACATGTTGCTGCGCGACACTAATGCGTGGCTTCTTCGTGTCCCAGGATGTCAGCCTATTGCCTTGGCCTGTCAGATCACCAGACTTGTCGCCAATCGAAAATGTGTAGGATATGGTGAGGTGACGGGTGCAAGGCTCTGACCCAATGCCAACTACCACGGATGAACTTTGAAACAGGGCGAATGCAGCATGGATGGGTATACCACACGACGCCATTTGCGCCTTATACGCTTCGATGTCATCACGCCTGGAATAAGTTATCAGAGTCCATGGCGGACCCTGTGCCTACTAGGCAAGAGGACACATGTTGTTGTTGTTGTTGTTGTTGTTGTGGTCTTCAGTCCTGAGACTGGTTTGATGCAGCTCCCCATGCTACTCTATCCTGTGCAAGCTGCTTCATCTCCCAGTACCTACTGCAACCTACATCCTTCTGAATCTGCTTAGTGTATTGATCTCTTGGTCTCAATCTACGATTTTTACCATCCACGCTGCCCTCCAATGCTAAATTTGTGATCCCTTGATGCCTCAAAACATGTCCTACCAACCGATCCCTTCTTCTAGTCCAGTTGTGCCACAAACTTCTCTTCTCCCCAATCCTATTCAATACCTCCTCATTAGTTACGTGATCTACCCACCTTACCTTCAGCATTCTTCTGTAGCACCACATTTCGAAAGCTTCTATTCTCTTCTTGTCCAAACTGGTTATCGTCCATGTTTCACTTCCATACATGGCTACACTCCATACAAATACTTTCATAAACGACTTCCTCACACTTAAATCTATACTCGATGTTAACAAATTTCTCTTCTTCAAAAACGATTTCCTTGCCATTGCCAGTCTACATTTTATATCCTCTCTACTTCGACCATCATCAGTCATTTTACTCCCTAAATAGCAAAACTCCTTTACTACTTTAAGTGTCTCACTTCCTAACCTAATTCCCTCAGCATCACCCGATTTAATTTGACTACATTCCATTATCCTCGTTTTGCTTTTGTTGATGTTCATCTTATATCCTCCTTTCAAGACACTGTCCATTCCGTTCAACTGCTCTTCCAAGTCCTTTGCTGTCTCTGACAGAATTACAATGTCATCGGCGAACCTCAAAGTTTTTACTTCTTCTCCATGAATTTTAATACCTACTCCAAATTTTTCTTTTGTTTCCTTTACTGCTTGCTCAATATACAGATTGAATAACATCGGGGAGAGGCTACAACCCTGTCTCACTCCCTTCCCAACCGCTGCTTCCCTTTCATGCCCCTCGACTCTTATAACTGCCATCTGGTTTCTGTACAAATTGTAAATAGCCTTTCGCTCCCTGTATTTCACCCCTGCCACCTTCAGAATTTGAAAGAGAGTATTCCAGTTAACGTTGTCAAAAGCTTTCTCTAAGTCTACGAATGCTAGAAAGGTAGGTTTGCCTTTTCTTAATCTTTCTTCTAAGATAAGTCGTAAGGTTAGTATTGCCTCACGTGTTCCAACATTTCTACGGAATCCAAACTATTCTTCTCCGAGGTCCGCTTCTACCAGTTTTTCCATTCGTCTGTAAAGAATTCGCGTTAGTATTTTACAGCTGTGACTTATTAAACTGATAGTTCGGTAATTTTCACATCTGTCAACACCTGCTTTCTTTGGGATTGGAATTATTATATTCTTCTTGAAGTCTGTGGGTATTTCGCCTGTCTCATACATCTTGCTCACCAGATGGTAGAGTTTTGTCATGACTGGCTCTCCAAAGGCCATCAGTAGTTCTAATGGAATGTTGTCTACTCCCGGAGCCTTGTTTCGACTCAGGTCTTTCAGTGCTCTGTCAAACTCTTCACGCAGTATCTTATCTCCCATTTCATCTTCATCTACATCCTCTTCCATTTCCATAATATTGTCCTCAAGTACATCGCCCTTGTATAAACCCTCTATATACTCCTTCCACCTTTCTGTCTTCCCTTCTTTGCTTAGAACTGGGTTGCCATCTGAGCTCTTGATATTCATACAAGTGGTTCTCTTCTCTCCAAAGGTCTCTTTAATTTTCCTGTAGGCAGTATCTATCTTACCCCTAGTGAGACAAGCCTCTACATCCTTACATTTGTCCTCTAGCCATCCCTGCTTAGCCATTTTGCACTTCCTGTCGATCTCATTTTTGAGACGTTTGTATTCCTTTTTGCCTGCTTCATTTACTGCATTTTTATATTTTCTCCTTTCATCAATTAAATTCAATATTTCTTCTGTTACCCAAGGATTTCTATTAGCCCTCGTCTTTTTACCTACTTGATCCTCTGCTGCCTTCACTACTTCATCCCTCAGAGCTACCCATTCTTCTTCTACTGTATTTATTTCCCCCATTCCTGTCAATTGCTCCCTTATGCTCTCCCTGAATCTCTGTATCACCTCTGGTTCTTTCAGTTTATCCAGGTCCCATCTCCTTAAATTCCCACCTTTTTGCAGTTTCTTCAGTTTCAATCTGCAGTTCATAACCAATAGATTGTGGTCAGAATCCACATCTGCCCCTTGAAATGTCTTACAATTTAAAACCTGGTTCCTAAATCTCTGTCTTACCATTATATAATCTATCTGATACCTTTTAGTATCTCCAGGATTCTTCCAGGTATACAACCTTCTTTTATGATTCTTGAACCAAGTGTTAGCTATGATTAAGTTATGCTCTGTGCAAAATTCTACAAGGCGGCTTCCTCTTTCATTTCTTCCCCCCGATCCATATTCACCTACTATGTTTCCTTCTCTCCCTTTTCCTAATGACGAATTCCAGTCACCCATGACTATTAAATTTTCGTCTCCCTTCACTACCTCAATAATTTCTTTTATCTCGTCATACATTTCATCAATTTCTTCATCATCTGCAGAGCTAGTTGGCATATAAACTTTTACTACTGTAGTAGGCATGGGCTTTGTGTCTATCTTGGCCACAATAATGCGTTCACTATGCTGTTTGTAGTAGCTAACCCGCACTCCTATTTTTTATTCATTATTAAACCTACTCCTGCATTACCCCTATTTGATTTTGTATTTATAACCCTGTAATCACCTGACCAGAAGTCTTGTTCCTCCTGCCACCGAACTTCACTAATTCCCACTATATCTAACTTTAACCTATCCATTTCCCTTTTTAAATTTTCTAACCTACCTGCCCGATTAAGGGATCTGACATTCCACGCTCCGATCCGTAGAATGCCAGTTTTCTTTCTCCTGATAACGACATCCTCTTGAGTAGTCCCCGCCCGGAGATCCGAATGGGGGACTATTTTACCTCCGGAATATTTTACCCAAGAGGACGCCATCATCATTTAATCATACAGTAAAGCTGCATGTCCTCGGGAAAAATTACGGCTGTAGTTTCCCCTTGCTTTCAGCCGTTCGCAGTACCAGCACAGCAAGGCCGTTTTGGTTAATGTTACAAGGCCAGATCAGTCAATCATCCAGACTGTTGCCCCTGCAACTACTGAAAAGGCTGCTGGCCCTCTTCAGGAACCACATGTTTGTCTGGCCTCTCAATAGATACCCCTCCGTTGTGGTTGCACCTACGGTACGGCCATCTGTATCGCTGAGGCACGCAAGCCTCCCCACCAACGGCAAGGTCCATGGTTCATGGGGGGGAGTACACATGTTAAGGTGACTGAAATGCTTATCATTTCTGCAAAAAATTTGGAAATTTGTGGTAAGGTCTTATGGGACCAAACTGCAGAGGTCATCAGTCCCTAAGCCTACACACTACTTAATCTAACTTAAACTAATTTACACTATGGACAACACAGACACCCATGCCCGAGGGAGGACTCTAACCTCCGACGGGGGGAGCCGCACGGACCGTGACAAGACGTCCGAGACCGTGCGGGCTACCCCACGCAGCTCATCATTTCTGCAGAACATACTAAAGTTGCTGTCCTGTGAATATGAATGTCCTATCTCTAGTCGTTCAAGGTGTTTTATTTTTTTCTGAACAAGAAGTGTACAAGAAGGAACATGTCTTACAGGCTACTGAAGATCTTCATAAATAAAAGAAACGAAACGTGTATGGCAAAAAACAAACTGCCTTTCTTTTGGTTGCAAAAACGGAAGATACCTCCGTGAATCACACTGCAAATCACTGCAATTTGCAAGTTAGGCTGTTGCACACGATAGTTCAACGTACTCTGCACATTTTTTATTACGTTGTTTCAGAATAATGTGGACAATTAATAAAACCAGAGCTAGACAAGAGACGACGAGCAAAACCAACAAACCACACCACATTCTTTGTAAGGGCGCAAAAGTAATTAAATGCGTATTAGCGGCTGGAAGACTTTAGGTGTTTCACTTGAATGTCCATACACGCATGGCTGTAGTGTCTGAAGTACTACTTACGTAGAGGGAACAATAAAGCAAAAAATGCTTGTGTGTATCTACTTTTAAATGAATTTGACATCCAGTTGTCAAAAAAAGCTGTTAACCTCGTCACTAAATGATCGGTGTGGTCTAGTCAAATATGCAGTGACAATAATTTGAACCATCATCGACCACTAGCAGGTTTCAATCTCTTTCCCAACATACAATTTTATTCTGTACTTAAGCTGTAGTTGGCAATTTCACCGTGACAGTAGGATAGATATGGGTGGATTGTTACTGAAGTCTCTGATGTAGAAATTACATTTGAGATAGACAGGCTTTGAGAAGTCTGACAAGAAACTGTTACGAGGAAAACGGGGAAGGGGCGGGTAAAAGTATGTGCCACCAGTGCCAGCACACTATGTAGTAACTTTGAGTACGCTGGTTATCAGATTCTGCACGAGAGACCAGCTTTCACGATGTCTTCAAATATCGAGAACATGGAGTAATTTCACTCTTGACTTCTGGAGACAGGATACAGGAAACGTGCTTGATCACTATCATTTGGCTACGGGCAGAATAGTTTGGGTGTATTACTTTGCTTGGCCCGTCAGTGATCTGTCAGCCTGTTTTGTTTGCGGTTCTCAGTGCTTAACTGTTGTTCAGCGTAGAGTGTAGGAAGTGTATTAGAATATCACGTTGCGAATGTGTCATCAAACACTGCGCACTGGTTAGATCTGGGCAAGGATGGCTAAGGAAACACTGCGCACTGGTTAGATCTGGGCAAGGATGGCTAAGGAAACACTGTCGTCACTCTTGGAGGTACACTATCACCACTCGCATTAAACTGTTAAAGGAAACCTTGATAAATGTAAATCACGGTGTCTGGATGCGGGTGTAACTGATGGCGAATACTAATTCATTTTTGAGAACCTAGAGCACTTTGTACTCTTTTATACATTTAGTGCTGCTTGTTAGGTACAATTTTGAAATATTGGATTTGCGTATAAAATCGAAGTTGTTCTTTACGAACTGGCTGCATGCTCGAGATGAAAAAATAGGTCTGCAACTTCTCTTACACCTGAAATAAATGGTTATAGCTCCGTCATAGGCTGCATCAATACAACGTATTTGTGACGGAGCTATAACCATTTATTTCAAAGTTGTTAAAGCCCTCTGTACACCTGTCCAAATTTAGATTTTCTGTGACTTCCCAGAATACTCTAGGCCAACGACGTCATGATTTGATAAGCAAGGACACGGCCTATTGATTTCGGTCAAGCCATAGATAAAGACAGCCACAGCAAACAGAACCACAGATCATATGTACGATGCAGAATCGGCACGACGCAGTACACCCGTTATCTACAGAGTATACTATCCGACGTATAACATTGACCTTAGCAATCAAATGTTATCGCGTGAACAGGTTACTTGCAATCCAACGCCACTACGAATATGTTCATTAATACCAGCTACCAACATAAAATAGCGAGGCTATATATAATCATCCATGTAAACACTAACTGCTGTTACAATACTACCGAAAACAGCATTTCGCGAACCGGATGAGGCATTAATTCACAGCAGAATATTTATTTATAAATCAGGGAAGAGTAAGTAAGGCAGTCTGGAGCCGACAGTGAACAAGGCACAGAAATATACTCTGGATAAAATATATGTAGATTATTTGAGAAAGTCTGCAGATGCCCTTCATGTTCAACGCAGACAATACTCCAAGTTGGGACCGAAATTACACAGTAACAGCCGAAAATAGCGGTACCCCAACATTCTTGACGTTGATATGACCACGATTTGTGTTTCCTGTCGAGCGCCCGAAGCAACGTGGTGAAAACATCCCGTCATTGTTCCTGGAGCAAAGGACGCTCATGAACAGAAAGAGTTACGTAGTTCCCTAAATATTGTGCAATATTTATTTTTGTCAGCACCGTTTCATACATTAGCTGTAACGAGGGCAAAGGCTGTGATATTTCTTCCATTAAAGATTTTTTTTGTAAGTGTACATTTTCTGCCGTTCCATGACATACTTCAATTAACAAATACAACGCCTCAATTCGGCATCAAACACTGTACAAAATGGAATAGTAGATCAAATAACACAGTGTATGTGGAGTAGTTATGTTTAGCATGATAACGTAGAGGTCTAACGACTATTTATACGTACATTGTGGTCACAGATTTTGCCGAATAATGCTTTGAAACATACTGAACTAGTAGAGAGCAAAACAAACAATGGTAACAATATGTATTCGTGCTTTACCTCTACACTCGAGTTTCTATCCAAATTAACCCCCGAATCTGGAACATAAAAAGAAAAGCTTCGCGAACAACTGACTCCTTATGCCCTTGAAAGGGACATGTGGACAACAGCTGCAAAGCTTGTTTCGTGGTCACGCGAAACAAGGAAAGGCTGCTTGCGGAAACTGGTTCACGCAGCGCACTCGACGGCTCACTCAGGCCCCTCCCTCTGTGGCGAAACAGTAATTATTCATCAGACGTCGTCCATTTAGAGACGCAAGAGATACGTTTTCCAATTAAATTACGCCGATAACATTTTAGCAGCGCATTTGTGGGAGTTTTATTTAGCCGCCGCCACGACGACGACGACGACCAACAGGAATACGACCACAACCACAACATTACTCCATGTTACAGATCACTGAGAGCAAACGCAGGGCAATATCTGAAAGAATCGAACACGCTGGTGAAGTTTCGCAAGCATCTTATACCCCACTAACTGAAAGTATGGAAGGGATTTATATGAGACAGTTATAGAACAAAGTTTTTGAAGAAAACATGAAATTATTGTAACTGATTTAGTCCTGCTCTTTAAATATAAGGCTACTTTTATATACTTCAGTTGTCATACAAAACCATTAGCTTCGTCAAGTAGGGTGCTGGAAATGAGACCCAACACAATTTGTAACAGAACATTGTAACATATCGTTATCGAAGTGCGATCAAAAATGTGTTGCAGGACTACTGCTGTAGGGAATTACTTCCAGTTCTTGTAAACCTGAGATAAAAAGTACTAAATCATAACAGACTTTCTGGAACATGATGTATTTGAGTATCGCAATAGGCTGCCCATTACAGGTAACAAAGTTCGTCCATCACTGGTAACAACAATTTTCTTTGTAATGTCGGGGTAGAGCTAATCAGTTACATTTCCCAACTGTCTCAGCACTTTCTACAAACATCTGATCTTTTTGTAAAATTGCCATTGTAGTACTCAGCACGAATTATCTTACTTTGGAAGGTCACTGTACGCTGGCTCAAACTCTCAAGCAGCTACGCACTATTGTCCAATTCTTAAAAATTCTTTAGCCGGCCGGAGTGGCCGTGCGGTTCTAGGCGCTACAGTCTGGATCCGAGCGACCGCTACGGTCGCAGGTTCGAATCCTGCCTCGGGCATGGATGTGTGTGATGTCCTTAGGTTAGTTAGGTTTAATTAGTTCTAAGTTCGAGGCGACTGATGACCTCAGAAGTTAAGTCCCATAGTGCTCAGAGCCATTTGAACCATTTAAAAATTCTTTTAATCAGTTGATATTCCATGGGAACATGGAACAGAAAAAAAACTGTAGGGCACAATATATCTTCCAGAATCAGACGTTACTGTAACACGCAGAAAATATAGTCTTTTTTCTTTGTTTTGAACGTTGTCGTGAAGGGTGTTAATTACTTAGGCATCTTCGAGCACGCACGCTAACAAACAAAGCAATCGTCAAGGTTCCTCATCCTAATAGTATTACGTCATTTCCGTCACGATTTACACTGAAACTAAAATGATAGCGTTCTATCTCACAAATCTCTGTTTCTGATGCCATTAGTAAACCGGACAACTCCTGACTTTGGGAGATTGTGTTATGAGGTTTGCAGACCTTCCTAACAATACCTTCGTCTAACAGCTCCGTTTCTCGTACTCTGTTTTATCTGTGGTATTAGTTTCAACCATTTTAGCATACGATGTTAATACAGTGTACTACGCTCAACCCGCATAATTTGTTTATATGAAAAGTCATGGTCTTTTTTAAAGTTTTGTCCATAGACAGAAGTTAGTAACGACGAGACGATGTTTTACGAATTAAGCTTCAGCTCAGATGTTTACTTTGAACAACTCCGTTTCGAATTTTTCTCTTAAAATTAATTTACACAAAACATTTAATACCCTTTCAAGGAAGAAAATTAATCTTCACTGAATATTTTTTGATTATATCACATATTACGTGTTTTAAAAATGTATAAATATATGAAGCACAATCTTTCATTAATCCATTTTAATACACTAGTAATTTAACGCAAACAAATCACATTGCGATACAGTACACTGTTTTGCCTCCATGACAAGAATGAATTTTTTTTAAGCCAACTATTCAGGAAGAACAGAAACTGCCTCTGTGGGAAAATTGGCGATCTAAAATCTATTTGTAATATATACACCATCCCCTCAGTCTTTTCCCTGCGCCGGAGGTCATGTTGTTTCATAGTGATGTTTTCTGCTAGAATACTATCAGTGAGCAGTTGTACTGCTGATTTAGTTTTCTTCTTTCGTCTGATAGACGCCATATAAGAAGGACCCATTTCATATACTCGTATTAATAGTAAAATCAAGCTTTTTGGCGATGCAGTTTTCTATAATGAAGTACTATATGAGAAAAGCTGCATAAATGTTACGTCACATCTTGATGAGATTTTAACGTTGTACAGGGATTGGGAACTTGTCATAAATTTTCAGAAATATAAAATTTTGCACATCACAAAACGAAAAAACGTAATAGCCTGTGACTATAATATCAGTGAGTCACTATTGGAATCGGCCAACTCATACAAATATCTCGGTGTCATTCTTCATAGGGATATGAAATAGAATGATCACATAGGTTCAGTAATGGGTGAAGCAGGTGATGGACTTCAGTTTATTGGTAGAATACTGGGGAAAAGCAATGAGTCTACAAAATAGATTGCTTACAAATCGCTCGTACGACCAGTTCTAGAACACTGCTCAAGTGTGAGACCCGTACCAGATAGGACTAACATGGGATATTGAACATATACTGAGAAGGGCAGCACGAATGGTCACAGGTTTGTCTAATCCGTGGGAGAGTTTGACAGAGATACTTAAGGAACAGAACTCTTTGAATACAGAGTAAGCCTATTAACAAAGTTTCATACTACATTCCGAACAGTAACGTCAGTCGAATTCTTAATCTGAATAGCCCTTTCATATTTTTTTTGTATCAATCAGATCTCGCGTATTGTGTTTTAGAAAAAAATAACAGATGAATCTCCGGCGTTTGCTTGACAACGACGCCATTTTCCTGGAGCAAAGCGAACACAACCTGGTGACACCGAGTCAAGATAAAAAGAAATGTTGCCATTTGGAAGACAGGGAATGAAGGTACAGGCGTAGATAGGTAAAGGCAACTAATTAAAATGATATACAGGGTGACCACGAAGTCTTGCCCTGATTATAACAATTTATTACAGAAAACCGTTTGACATAATAATGTACATCTGATGCCGTTACATAGGTTAGTGTTAGCAGTTTTTTTCTAACACCACTTATGTTAGTAAACCTCAAAGTGTGCTCCCTTGGTAACTTGGAGAAGGTCCAGGCATTATTCCAGTTACCGCCAGGTGTTTCGTAACATATGTTCTGTCACAGTACCCACAGCAGCTTGTATCCTAGCCTTCAGTTCGTCGACGTCAGCAACTGGTGTGACGAAGACTCTGTTCTTGATTTAGCCCCAGAAAAAAAAGTCAAAGGGCGTAATGTCTGGAGAGCGGGGTGGCCAGGGTGTTGGACCGTTCCTTCCAATCCACCGATCCGGACATTACTCCCCTCTCCAGACATTAAGAACCTTGACTTTTTTTTTCTGGAGCTATATCAAGGACAGAGTCTTCGTCACACCAGTTGCTGACATTGACGAACTGAAGGCTAGGATACAAGCTGCTGTGGGTACTGTGACAGAACACATGTTACGAAACACCTGGTGGGAGCTGGAATACAGCCTCGACATTCTCCGAGCGACCAAGGGAGCACGCGTTGAGGTTTACAAAGTGGTGTTAAAATAACGTAAGTGGTGTTAAAAAAAGCTAGTAACACTAACCTATGTAATGGCATCAAATGTAACTTATTAACGTCAAGCGGTTATCCTGTAATAATTTTTATAATCGGGGCAAGACTTTGTGCTCACCCTGTCTTACACTCTCGAGAAATCTTCGCCTCATCCTTTTTTTTTTCATTTATTAATTGTGATCGAGAACACAGATGTCAGTGGAAACGGTTATTTCTTAACTAAGTTAGCTGGGAGATTTGGCGGAACGAGTTGTTTTATCTTTCCCCTCATCCTGGAAATTGGTGAGCTCGCACATACTTCCTCCCTTTTTGATGTCAGTCATTTGATGCTGTTTTATCTATCGCCAGCTTTAATTTCATCCATGAGCTTCGGTCTCGACCGTCTTCTCTGTCTTCTGCTTTCCACCCATCGTGTGGAGTAGTGAGATGAGTAGCGAAGTAGGTTGCTAAAAGCGTTGTTCCTCCTAGTCGTTATCTTTATGGTAGGCCCCTTGCCTCTCTTGCTCTCCTCAGCACTTCTTCGTTTAAGACTGTCAATGCACGATATCTTCAAATTCTGCTCCAAAACAAGACGTCGAAAGCTTGCAGTCTTTCCTTTGCCGCCTTCCTCAACATTAAGGTTTCTGCCCAATACAAATGGTACTCACATTATAAAAACTCCTTCCTTGTTAAGATGTTACATCTACATTTATACTCCGCAACACACGGTGTGTGGCGAAGGGTACTGTGTGTGCCAGCGTCACTTTCCTCTTTTCCTGTTCCAGTGGTGTATATTTCGCGGGAAGAACGATTGCTGGTAAGCATCCGTGTGGCGTCGTACCTCCATAATTGTATCTTCGTGGTCTTGTCGCGAGATATATGTAGAGGGATGCAATATACTGATTGACTCTTCTACGCCCTCGTTGACTCTTCTACGCCCTCGTCATGGTACCAGTAGGTAATAATGCGATGCAGAAAGTTTCCCTCGCAGCGTCTGCCAATGGAATACGTGGAGTATCTCCGCGACGCTTTCGCTATTACGTGGGGCATTTCACACATAACGCACAGGTTGTTATTACTGTGGATTGTTTGATGCAACAACAATGAAAATTATGTCACATGCAGTTGGGAGCTTGAGAAAGGAGCACGTGTTTTTGTTTTTCGTTGTGTACTCTTAACATAAAATTAGGGAGAGGTACAAATGGACCCTGCAGAGGTGTCGCGAACGGTGACTCTTGAGGAGCAGAGGTCATACATCAAGATCGAAACTTTAGGCGGCAAAAACCAGACCAATCCATCTACATCTACATCTACATTGATACTCCGCAAGCCACCCAACGGTGTGTGGCGGAGGGCACTTTACGTGCCACTGTCATTACCTGCCTTTCCTGTTCCAGTCGCGTATGGTTCGCGGGAAGAACGACTGCCGGAAAGCCTCCGTGCGCGCTCGAATCTCTCTAATTTTACATTCGTGATCTCCTCGGGAGGTATAAGTAGGGGGAAGCAATATATTCGATACCTCATCCAGAAACGCACCCTCTCGAAACCTGGCGAGCAAGTTACACCGCGATGCAGAGCGTCTCTCTTGCAGAGTCTGCCACTTGAGTTCATTAAACATCTCCGTAACGCTATCACGGTTACCAAATAACCCGGTAACGAAACGCGCCGCTCTTCTTTGGATCTTCTCTATGTCTTCCGTCAACCCGACCTGGTACGGATCCCACACTGATGAGCAATACTCAAGTATAGGTCGAACGAGTGTTTTGTAAGCCACCTCCTTTGTTGATAGACTACATTTTCTAAGCACTCTCCCAATGAATCTCAACCTGGTACCCGCCTTACCAACAATTAATTTTATATGATCATTCCACTTCAAATCGTTCCGCACGCATACTCCCAGATATTTTACAGACGTAACTGCTACCAGTGTTTGTTCCGCTATCATATAATCATACAATAAAGGATCCTTCTTTCTATGTATTCGCAATACATTACATTTGTCTATGTTAAGGGTCAGTTGCCACTCCCTGCACCAAGTGCCTATCCGCTGCAGATCTTCCTGCATTTCGCTACAATTTTCTAATGCTGCAACTTCTCTGTATACTACAGCATCATCCGCGAAAAGCCGCATGGAACTTCCGACACTGTCTACTAAGTCATTTATATATATTGTGAAAAGCAATGGTCCCATAACACTCCCCTGTGGCACGCCAGAGGTTACTTTAACGTCTGTAGACGTCTCTCCATTGATAACAACATGCTGTGTTCTGTTTGCTAAAAACTCTTCAATCCAGCCACACAGCTGGTCTGATATTCCGTAGGCTCTTACTTTGTTTATCAGGCGACAGTGCGGAACTGTATCGAACGCCTTCCGGAAGTCAAGGAAAATAGCATCTACCTGGGTGCCTGTATCTAATATTTTCTGGGTCTCATGAACAAATAAGGCGAGTTGGGTCTCACACGATCGCTGTTTCCGGAATCCATGTTGATTCCTACATAGTAGATTCTGGGTTTCCAGAAATGACATGATACGCGAGCAAAAAACATGTTCTAAAATTCTACAACAGATCGACGTCAGAGATATAGGTCTATAGTTTTGCGCATCTGCTCGACGACCCTTCTTGAAGACTGGGACTATCTGTGCTCTTTTCCAATCATTTGGAACCCTCCGTTCCTCTAGAGACTTGCGGTACACGGCTGTTAGAAGGGGGGCAAGTTCTTTCGCGTACTCTGTGTAGAATCGTATTGGTATCCCGTCAGGTCCAGTGGACTTTCCTCTATTGAGTGATTCCAGTTGCTTTTCTATTCCTTGGACACTTATTTCGATGTCAGCCATTTTTTCGTTTGTGCGAGGATTTAGGGAAGGAACTGCAGTGCGGTCTTCCTCTGTGAAACAGCTTTGGAAAAAGGTGTTTAGTATTTCAGCTTTACGCGTGTCATCCTCTGTTTCAATGCCGTCATCATCCCGTAGTGTCTGGATATGCTGTTTCGAGCCACTTACTGATTTAACGTAAGACCAGAACTTCCTAGGGTTTTCTGTCAAGTCGGTACATAGAATTTTACTTTCGAATTCAATGAACGCTTCACGCATAGCCCTCCTTACGCTAACTTTGACATCGTTTAGCTTCTGTTTGTCTGAGAGGTTTTGGCTGCGTTTAAACTTGGAGTGGAGCTCTCTTTGCTTTCGCAGTAGTTTCCTAACTTTGTTGTTGTACCACGGTGGGTTTTTCCCGTCCCTCACAGTTTTACTCGGCACGTACCTGTCTAAAACGCATTTTACGATTGCCTTGAACTTTTTCCATAAACACTCAACATTGTCAGTGTCGGAACATAAATTTTCGTTTTGATCTGTTAGGTAGTCTGAAATCTGCCTTCTATTACTCTTGCTAAACAGATAAACCTTCCTCCCTTTTTTTATATTCCTATTAACTTCCATATTCAGGGATGCTGCAACGGCCTTATGATCACTGATTCCCTGTTCTGTACATACAGAGTCGAAAAGTTCGGGTCTGTTTGTTATCAGTAGGTCCAAGATGTTATCTCCACGAGTCGGTTCTCTGTTTAATTCACAGTGAGCTAAGTGAACTTTCTGGAATTTATAGTAGAACGTAGTACAGTTTCACGTTGTGTTAATTGTTCTCGTGGTGGTCGTATTGGCATAGACGGCAATGCAAGACCCGGAATGCCCAAAACGTAAACAGATGGACAAACTGCGAAACTTGGGGCAGATTCTCCTGAAGAAGATCGCAGTACGACTTGTGAGGAACGCTCTGAAGCCAAGGGAATTCTCCCAACAACAGTATTCCGTATACTGAAAAAATGATTTATGGAAGAGAGAAATTTGTGCTGGTTGGGTCCCACACTGTCTGGCGGCTTACGAGCAGCAGAAACACCTGGACATTGCAACCTTGCTCAAACTGCGATTCGATCGTAAGGGTCAAGGATTCTTGTGTAGAATTGCCTCCATTGATGACACGTGGATTAGAGGCTTTGACCAGAGTTGAAATCACAATCCAGTGACTGAAAGCTTCAGATTCTCCACGTCCAGAAAAAATATTTTGACGTGGTGACTCAGAGCTCCAGCAAACGATGGTTTTTGCTTATGATCACCAAGGAAACAACGTGACAGATTAGAGCCCCCAAGTGTCACAGCAGTGTATCATCGTAAATTCACACAAAATCTGCGCAGAAAAATGCACAAAATCCGACCTGTGTTGTTCGAGGCTGGGCCACTCAATATCCACGACAATGCTAGCCCGCATATCGGCAATGTTGTAGCCCAAAATCTACGCAAATAAGAATGCGAATTGTCGCTGCATCCTCCCGACACATCGCACACGAGTCTAATAGACTTCCAGTTGTTCCCGAACTTAAAAAATATCTATATCTGGGTGTCGTTATCTTTCTCTGGAAGAGCTTTCCATCACCGTTACTCGAGCATTCGTCAGATGAGTAGAAGTGGTGTCCTAGATAGAATAGCAGGGCTTCCGAGACAATATAGAAGGACTGTTAAAGGATATTGAAAGAAATTAATGCGTAAGTAAGAACAATATTGTGTATTATTTATGAAATGCCCTCGTAAATGAACCTGCAACAAAACATGCTGGTTTTCTTTATATCTTCTCTATTTCCTTTAGTATTTCTATCTGGCAGGAATCCCATTTGATGAGCAGTATTCAAGTATTGGTCAAACGAAAGTTCTGTAAGCTTCAGTTAAGTTTCCTCATACATAGTCTCGTACCAGTGCGTAGTTTTCGCGAGTCGAGGTTCCGTAGTAAACTGTACATCTCACATTTAGTAAATCGTGATGTGTTGGCAGTTAAGCTGGCGTTAATTGTTGTCATCAATACGCCTTGCAGCTCCGAAAACTATAGATTCGAGACTAACATCGTTCATTTTCGATTACTCTTTCACTTTGCAATCCTTATCATGACAACACAAATTATTTATTATATCCATATATATTATAAACTAGCGAACCCAGCAGTGTTTCACAATTGCTAAATATGTGTGAGAATTGCATATACATCCTAAATTCCTTGCCCTCTCCCTCTGCCACCTTCTCTTTCCCTTATCTCTCTCCGTACATCTCTTCCTCCCCCCCCCCCCCCCCGGCCCCCGCCCCGCCCCCGTCAATCTGTCCTCCCCCTCCATCTCTCTACGTCCAATTCAGTCTGAATGTTCAGTAGGCTAACGTGTAAAAATTTGTGGTAAATCGCTCAAGAACTTTTCGAGATTTTCGGTACAATGTTTCTCCCTTGCACATTATGTAATTACAACGTATATTTAAAACTGTCAGACTTTTTTGTTACGAAAACATGTGACGACAGAACTGTTGAAATGCACGCAATTTTTGTATTTTCTTTTTCATATCAAAAATGCCATTACTCTCCACAATTTCGAACACAATAAATAAAAATCAACCAAATCGGCCTAGCCATTCTCCAGCGACGATCTTTCAGAACTGATTTTAATTTCCGACTTCTCATGTGAATTTTCCAAAAATTTTCTTTCATACAAACCTTTACCTGGCAATTACGAGCACAACAAAGACAAAAAAAGTCAAGCAAATCTGTCGAGCCGTTCTTAATTATATTTCATAAAAAATTTCTTTTATACAAACCTTGTTCTGAAAATAACGAACACAGCAAAAAAGGATCAACCAAATCGGTCAAGCCATTCTCAGGTTGTGATCTTTCATACATGCAGCAACTGATTTTTATTTATATAGATTAAAGTCCTCCGTCGCATTTTTCCGTCTATGTGAAAGCAAATTTCAGGAAATGCTGTAGGGATGACGATAGGTTTTCACTAATACATAGACTGGTTCGTGAGAAAGGTTTTTGAACGTAATTTATTATCGTTACGCGAAACAAGTCGTCCGTTCATAGAAACTCAGTGTTGTTGCGGAGCCGGGTTGGGCCGCTAGTAATATGTACACGGTGTCGCTGGAGGAATGGTCAACATTCAGGGATGCGGCAGGAACGATCATCTGGGGCGAAAAAGCTTCCTATCACCGTATGCCCTATCGCCTATGGTTTCCGAGACAGAACGCATTTAATACACACTGTTATTTATTTGTTGTATTATTCAATACGTTGTCAGATTTACATAATATTATTAAATATTACACACGTGTTTTAGGAAGCCTCAACTGAAAAATACGTGTTTCCAACACGTTCGCCTCCAAACATTATCGAACACGTCACACTAGAGCTGCTGTACAGCTCACAATAAATGTCTTCTTCAATGCAACTGTGCACTCGTGGGAGCACGTGTTGTGTTCCTTGTTTGAGTGCCCCTGCGTGTTCTTCTCTGATGAGGGCAGCAGCGCCCACGGTGTGACCAAGCATCTCGCGCGCGCATCCATTTCGTCCAACCCCATAAACAAAAATCTAATGGCGGAAGGTCTTGTGAATTCAATGGTCAGATAACTGTACTACCACGACCAATCCAGCGATTAGGCTAAGACACATACATGCGCGCCAAAAACACATGCACATTACATGTGCTCTGTCTCGGAAACCATTCGGAATAGGGCGTATGTCCATACGAAGTTTTTTGCTTCATATGAGCGTTGCTGTCATATCCCTAAATGTCTACCATTCCTCCTGGGACACCCTGTATTACTCACTTAATTCGTCTGGCAAACATTAAGCCTTTAACGGCTCCTGACGTCACCTTAGCCATTTTTCTTCTATTGCCATACGTAGTGTGTAATAATATTCTATAAACCTGAAATTTTTATATTGTGCCATAGCTGTTGGGAAGGCCTACATTTCGGCAAAATCGCTGGTAACTAAAATGAATGGGGCATTCCAACACCAATGTATTAATTATTCTGTGTCTTTTTACAGCTAATATTGTAGAATTACGAACTGTAGTCGATTTCTAACCGCAACGATGCTTCGTGCTTATGATTAGTTTTACTACCGGTAAAACAGAGTATTTTGGAACATCGATAACGGGATACATAAGGTATTAAGACCAATAAACAAAGACACTTCCTATTCCACACACCACTACATACCGCTATAAATTAAAGCTTTAACTGAATGACCTGAAACAACATAGCAACAGAAAGCAATGGATTTCGTGTGTGTGTGTGTGTGTGTGTGTGTGTGTGTGTGTGTGTGTGTGTGTGTGTGTGTGTGTGTGTGTTTTTTTTTCTTCGCGGGTACAAAAACCACTGCCCGTATTAATATGAAGATCACTGAGATGACCACCATTAAATGATACTACAGCATCATTGCTACACCTTGAAGACAAATTTTTTTTTGGTATCCGAGTCTACACAGAAGTCAATTTGGACAGACGACGTCTGTAGCTTAGCACTTTATAAGGATGAAAGCTGGTGTCCTAGCATTTTACACCTGGAGTCGTCGTCCTTTCTTTCGTATAAATTTGTGGTCTGGTCGCGTGTTTATGACCGTGATCAACAATGTTTTTTAATATGGCTACTATGTTCTACATACTACAGCTATTAAGGGCGTCTAATTCTGCCGAAATCAGTCATTTAAAAAAATACATAAGTGGATTGTGTTTGTGCATAAAACAGACTAAACAATATTCGCCACATTCATTTGTGTTCTAAAATACGACCATCACACGACGACTTGTGCTGTGTGAACGAACTGCACAAAATATACTTTTTCTGAAGGTTTATGCAATTCTAGAAATTGTGAATGACTTACAGCAATCCCACATACGAGAGAATGTCATTACCATGGCTTCCAAACAATATCAAACTCACGACTTCGAGCGGGAGATCACTTTCAAATGGTTCTGAGCACTATGCGACTTAACTTCTGATGTCATCAGTCCCCTATAACTTGAAGTACTTAAATCCAACTAACCTAAGGACATCACACGCATCCATGCCCGAGGCAGGATTCGAACCTGCGACCGTAGCGGTCGCGCGGTTCCAGACTGTAGCGCCTAGAACCGCTCGGCCACCACGACCGGCTAGATCACTTTCAAAAGCTAATAGCGCATATAACATAGTCATGATTGGTGACAGAGGTAGCAACTGCTAAGAACAAGGCTACCTTCAAGAAATAGTGAAACCCACGATTCTAATTTTCTTTGTAATTTGTGTCAATTTGTATTACCTTAAGTCATAATTGAAGAAACGTTTTCCTTGCTCGTAATTAAAAACGCACAACCAAAATATTAATATACGTTCCTTGACAAATGATACGTTAGACGATTCACGAAGAAATGGACAACTAAACCATGTGTCTCTATTTCTGACGTCCCTGTTCCCCTTACGCGAACAAACAGCATCTTTAAGGAAACACATTTTCTGAGAGCGAATGATAGTGCCCCGTAAAAGGTGGAGGATTATGACGAGTTCCTCCTTTGCTGCAATAACAACTTGCAGTACTCAATAAGACATGGTTATTGGAAATGTTGTTCGACGTGCAATGTTGTCCACAAAATACACGTATTTAACAAAACAACTGCTGTTCACGGTTTCCTTCGAGATACCTACCATCTCTCATATTCTGAAGACCAAGAACTAGACTCTGAGCCAGAACAGGTACGGAACAATATTTTTAAAGTCCGAGATGGTGAGGTAACTTACTAAAAAACGTCGTATGGGAAATTAACTGGGCCGTTTAAAATAAAATTAGAACAAAACACTAATTTAAATAGAACCTCTTTACTGTGTGGAAGTCCTCGTAGTTGCATTCGGGTGGCGAACGCGAATATTTCTGCCACCTACTAACAAAGATCTTTGTGCTTTTTGCGCATACTACCCGTTTTACAGAACTAGCACTGCAGCTGAATAGTAAGTCTGAGCCATGTTACACAGCACAAGAAGACCCTAATTTTGACCAAGAAAAGGGATTCGATGTGTATATGAAAAATTACAACTACAGCAATTAGAGTGAGGAACCCTCCTGGTTAACAGATGTAAACATCTTCGTGAAAGTTTCAGTTATAGTATAGTATCCATCCGGCACTTTTAATTTGGGCTTCCCGTATTCGCCCTAAATGGACTGAAGCGAATGAGGGACGGTTAATGATCGACTTAGTGCTCTATATTTGACCAATCCGAACTTATTGTGTGTGCTATCGAAAACATCGTCGAGGGGACGTTATAACCTGACCTTCCTTTTTTCCCCTCCTCAAGGTAATATGCATATCTTCCATTCGTTGTTTCAAGACAAATCGCAACTTTCCTTTCTCACCCACGACAGAGGAATCAACTTTGTCTCACAGCCAGTTAGTAGCAATCACTCCTGAGTCAGAGCAAAGCTACACCGTGTCGTAATGCGTACGGAGCGCCTAGCTATTCAGATTTATTTGCACTGTAACACTGCATTTGGTCCTGAATCGCCTTTGTTACACGGAAAGAACGTACTGAAGAGCGCGTTAAATGCATCCGCTAGCTTACGTATATTTACGTATTTTCACTGTTAAGGAAACACAGTCAGAATTCAAATACAGGGTGCGAAGAAATAGAACAGCTGGCAAGTATATTACAGAGCTTCGGCACTTGGTTCCCCTTTATATGCTCGTAAAACGGTCGTTCGCTCTTCATGGCTTCCGTATGCACTTCATTAACACACAACGCCCCCCAGCGCCTGCTGAATCAGAATTGGTTAGCCACTCGCACCCTCGCATCAGAAGGTAACTCATGAAGTTATTCACGAACAAATCAACAAGCTTTTATCAGATACAGTGCTTCTGCGTGTTTCAATCTTTTGACTGTCAATAAATTGTTCGTTGCTTTACCTTTTCTCACCAATCAACGCTTCTCTGGCGTTATATTCATGGAACTCGAACGAGCAGCAAATTTACAAAAGCAACCAGACAAAGAATTTCACGCTGGCGATAGGTGATTCTAATGATGATGGCCTCCTAATAAGTTTACTGTCTTAGACAATAAATGCAAGCAAAAGTTTGACGTTTTGTTCACATAGAATATACAAAACTGTGAATCTCGGGCAAATATTCGTTGTCAATACCAGTCAAAAATCAAGAGCAAATAGCAGGTGAGTAAGTACCAGCAAGAGCAGTGCGAAATGACTCCACCTCTGGAGGGACAAAAACAATTTCAGAGAATATCAATGAGCCCAGAAGCTGGAACAACACTCGACGGAAAATTGTCTGGTAATATTCAAAGTGGTGATCAGGGGGTATATTATGGAATTCAACAGAAATATACGGAAGAGGGACCATATTCCGTAAAGATGAACGAAAAATTGGAAAATATAACAGCAGTGCACTCTTCAATGAATCCAGTAATTAAGATCGCAATATTTATCACAAAAAGGGATACGTTATCTACGGATACAAGCGACGAAAGCTAAGCTTTGTTGACTAAGTTACTTACACTGACGAATGATGTCAACTCGTCAATCGGAGTAACACGAATTACTGGGTCGTTCCCATTTCCTACCTAAAACACATCAAGATGATAAACAGAAGCAACAACTTATTTTCATGTCCACAAGTTAGCAAAAACCAACGGCTGCGGGCTGCAAATCGGCACATCCAGGGAAGTGCATCACACAAGAAGAGGGACTAATTAGTTCCGAAACATATTGCTAGTGCCATGTAGATCCCTGTTGAAACAGGGGTCATGTAAAAGACAAACAAACTATCGGATGTAGAGTGTACCTTTCAAAAAGAAATTATTCAAGGAGGATTAGCACCAGCAGCAACCTGTAGTAGTAGCTTGCATACCACACATACAAAGTGTGCTGAACCAAAACAAAATAAAAACAAGAATATATATATATATACTACGATAACAATAAAGATTATACTACCACGCCACAGGTCATTATGATACAAAGACAAATAAATGATCAAATTTTAACCATACAGCATCATTGGACCTGCTGCCAATTGTAGCTGTCAAAACTACAACAGTAAATACCATCGATAAAAGACCTAAGCTGACATTTCGTAACAACAGCAATCATAAGTAAACTAAATGATTAACAAAATTAGGCTACAACTGAAACTGCTTCTGCAGCAATAAGATTATAAGACAATGACAAAACCACAGTGTAACATGGATGTAACTACCAAAACACAATCACACAAAATTATTATTAGTTATAATTTTGCATGTGTTAACAAAGCGTATTTGCCTGCAGATAGCCCGAAGATGGTCACAGAGCTGATATAATAAGCCTATTGTTACTGTATAATCTACACCAATAAAACATCAATTACAGCAGCATTTTGGTTCAGTACTACTATTATTACAATATCATTACATGACAGGATGTTCTTTTTACTTTACTGTCAGAATTAATCTGCATGATCACAAACTCACCTGCACTTAATTCGGGATCTACTTGAAATTAAAATATGGATGATTTGACCGCAATCTGAACCTACTCTTCCTGAACGTGAGTCCAAGATCTTAACCAGTTTTCCACCTCCTTCTGAGAGAGAATACTGACTGGGAACATATAGTGTAACAAATGGAAATAATATCACTCACTGGCTTTCTTGATTACGTCTCAAATTACCGAACAAAATATGGGCGATCTGTCCTTTGTAATCTTTAGAGTTGTTTAGTCAGCGGTTCAAACATACGAAAAATAGCGAGGCGATTCGGATTGGATTCCATTGTCAACAATAGGCAAGTGAAAAAATGCGTTATGATACATTACCACGGGAAAAGTGCACTGTTGATGATTTAGAGCCTTCAACATCCAAGTTATCTGCGTTCCTACTGCATACCAAGATACGCATCTCATGATCAAAACGATGTCTTTTCTTAGAAGCGAAATTTCTTCACCGATTCCCGAGTAACACATATTAGCTGGTTTCTTCTGAATATCTGGTTATGTCAACATAAAAATGTGGTTCTTCACTGACAAAATCAACTGATGAGTTACCTCGTAACGTACAGGGTGTACATAAAGTCCTGGAACACTTTCAGTTATCTGTTGCACAAGAACTAAACATTGTACAGATGGCATACATATTGCATTTTGAAGAGAAACTCTGAAGGGTTTTTTGTTTTTGTTTTTTTAGAAACATTCGATACGAGAACCGTGAATGATCCGGCAGACGTCAATAAGGTAATCGAATTCTTGCCATGCCCGTCCCAGCATGACATCGTCGAATGTGGCAGTCGCTTCCCGTATTCTCTCCCGGAGCTCTGCTACATCAGGTGGTAGAGGCGGTACATACACCAGATCTTAAATGTGTCCCCACAGAAAAAAGATCTGGTGATCGGGGAGGCCATTTCATTTGTTTTTGTCGAACTCCAACACACAAAAAACTCGCTCCGCACCTGAATTCGCCACGTTTGCGACTAGCGCTGACTATCGGAGAATTACCAAATTAACCTGTGGCGTTGCACACGAAATAAATAAATAAATAAATCTGTCTGGGTTTCTCTTCAAAATGACATATGTATGATATCTGTACAAGGTTTGGTTCTTGTGCAATAAATAATTGAAAGTGTTTCCCGGACTTTATGTACACCCTGTATTACGATCCACCAATCTTTTGGAACAAAGTCCTTATGGCAAACGAATGTATGAGATGATAGTCAGTTCACATGTTCGTAGTTGAAGATATAACTGTTCCTGACTTGAGATGCTACTTACTGGACACAGACCCTGCTCATCGCTCTACATTAATTATTTTTTTGGAGCTGTGATTTTTTTCTGCCAGTGTGGTATGTCACAAGCTTCACGTATTGGTGAGTCGTCCTGCGGTGGTAAAAAAAGCTTATCTACGAATAGTATCCCACTTTTAACCTGGTGAGGATCACTTCTTTCTGTCAGTATGGCTGGCATGTAGTTCACCTCGCCTCGGTAGTCGATTTGATTAACCACAATTTGTAGTTTATTACAGCTAAAGGGTACGGTACCCCAGATAAAAGGCAACGTATAATTACTGAAAAGTCATCAGAGATAGGCAAGAGTAGTCCCAGTCTAACTCGAGCACTCTGTGTAAACTGCTATGGTGGGCAAACTAATCTACCTGATGGTCGCACCGCTTTTCAAAGAGTCATAATGGAAGAGAATGCAAATATAAATACTGCCGTTACTCGATAAAGTGAACCGTAGACACAGCGTAGCAGAAACTGACTTGGTCAGTGACTAGATAGAGTCACGTTCCTGCTCAGAGTTGTGCGCCTTGTTACCTGGCAGTGCAGAAAAAAAAAAAGAAACACCGTCCGAATAACCCATGACGGCCCAACGGATGCCGACCGGACGCTGTGTCATCCTCAGCCCTTTGACGTCAACGGACGCGGATACGGATCGGCATGTGGTTAGCACACCGTTCTTCCAACCGTTGGAAATTTTCGTGACCGGTGCCGCTACTTCTCAGCCAATTAGCTCCTGAATTGGCCTCATGGGCTGTGTGCACCCCGTTTGCCAACAGCACTCGGCAGATCCGGACGGTGACCCATCGAAGTGCTAGCCAAGCTTGACCGCTCGTAACTTCAGACATCTGACAGAAACCGGTGTTACTGTCGGCGAAATGCCACGACGCGACGGCTTCCTGTAACGTCATTCAATATACTGACGATGAGACGGAATAAGGAGCGACAGTGCTGACACAAAAGTTGAAGCACCGTGCAATTAAAATTTGAAGTTCAATAAGTCGATGGCGCACACATTAGTTGAGGACAGAACGCTGACACGGGGAGTAAGATTCAAGAATCTGGTCAAAGAAGGAAAATCGTATTGACGAAAAGGATAACTTTATTAATTATTAGGAAGCGATTTCTGCTATATTATGAACAGTACAAAGAATGGAAGTAGTAACATTAGAACGAGCACATAGGCTCAGTTGAATGTAAAGCAGGTGGCGAACTTCAGTTTACTGGTCGAACAATGGTGTAATGGAATCCGTCTATGGAGGGGTAGGTTACCAAACACTCGTGTGTTCCATCCTAGACTATTGCTCAAGTGTGTGGGGCCCGTACAACATAGGATTAAATGGGAATACTGAACGTCTAGAGAAATGGACTGCAAGAATGGGCATTGATGTGTCTGACCCGTGGAAGAGAGTGACAAAGACTCTGAAATAACTGAACTGACTTACGCTTGAAGACAGACGCTAACTATTCCGTGAAAGTCTACTTATAACGTTTCAAGAACCAGCTTTAAATTATGACTGTAGGAATGTATTGCAATCCTCTTCGCATCGCTTCCGTAGCGGTCGCTAGTACAGGATTAGATTTATTACGGAGACGTTTAAACAGTCTTTCTTCCCGCGTTCCATACGTGAACGGAACGAGAAGAATGGGGCTGCTTATTTTGGATGTGCGGCGCTCAACGGCATATGATTTCCAGCGCTCTTACGAAGAGTCAGCATGGCATTCTCTTGGGGAGGGGGACACACATGAAGATTGTCTCCAAAGCGAGGTTGTTTAAAATGCACTGACGTTTACCTCCCTTCCCCAGCACTTTAAGAATGAGGCCCGGAAGTTCACAAAAATTTCCAAACCCGTGTAACGCTTGTCTCAGTGTCGTCGAGACTGGTGTGTAGATCTGCCAAACCGAGGGTTGCGCTGATGCCACACAATGCCAATCTATGCTGAACCGAAAGCGACACACCACAAACTTCACAGAGTGATGAGTCCTCCTGTCGGAGGAAGAAACCGCGTGTTAAGGGGCTATGTCTTACGCACAGTCTGGTGAACAGCACTTCCGTCGGTGTGGTTGGCATGAAGTCCGCCATGCCTGTGTGGTCGATCTGTGTGACTGCAGTTTGTTCACCACTTCCAACCGTCTAATTTCCCGATTCTCCCGTCAGATAATGAAATGACGGTGTCTGAAGGGATGGCACATCGATGTACAACACCAACTCGACATACTTCTATCGTTGCTATGTCGTTTCCCTGTATGTCGATGTGTCCAGGTACTCCTCGCCTCGATGTTGGCGTCGCTGTTAGGTGTCATGGATGAGCTGAATCAACTGATCTAGCAAGTGTACTTAGTGGACCGCTTGTAGTGCGCTAATCAAATCAGAACAGAAGAGAAGCCTTGTACTGGGATGCCTCTGATTTCTCTCCAGTGTTGCCATAACACCATATAACTCCGCATCATAATTTGTAAATTGTTCCTGAAAGAGCACTTGGAAAATCTTTCGGAACGGGGAGAAGCCCTTAATAACCAGCACAATAGTAAGTACCCTCTACCATGCTCTTCACAGTGGTTTGCACAGTATGTATGTAGATGTTTGAGCGGAGTATCGTCCAACTTAAGTGCCACACAATATTTAATTATTGTGCCACTGTCGTATAGACTGTAGCTTGTGACAGTGCTCCACCTATGAAGCAGCTCTCACCGATCGATATTATTAGTACAGTATTGTGTCCCATATTGTGCGATAGTGCCTAGACCAAGAAAGGCACAACATTTTTGCGCACTCTTTACGTCTGGGACTAGTCAGCTAGAGCTCTGCTTTCATAGCGAACATGTCGGCGCTCGATGCTGCAGATATGTATTGCAACTGAGTTGCTTGCCTTGGAAAACACTAGCGTGTTATGCAGAAGTTTTCTGTGAACATTTCAGTGGATCAGGTCTATTTCACAGCAGCACAGATTCGCAAACCATAGCAACAAGAAATTAAAGATTAAAAGGGAGAACTGCACAATTTATCGCGTACATATACTCTCTAATGAACTTCGAAACCTCCCACTTTTCAGTGATTCGACTGTCATTTCCATCAAGTGCGATAATCTCCTTTTTACCAATTTTCACAAAGATCCTGTTACATCGAATTAATTCCACCCTAGACTCAGCCCAACCTATAGAACATGCAGAATTCCGAAGCAATTTTAGCACTATTGACCACATTCTGATCGTTAGTAAAGTGATAAGCAGAGCAAATGAATACCAACTGCCTCTCTGCATTGCCTTTGTTGATTTTGGAAAGGCGTTTGACTCCATTAGCCATACAGTTGTCCTCCAAGCGTTGGATGAGCAAGGAGTGGCAGCAGCGTACATATAAGTGCGCGGCAATATCTACGAGACTTCTCCACCTTATGTTATTATCGACGAATCAACTCAATAATTCCGCATCATGAGGGGTGTCAACCACGGCGATCCCACTCTCCAAAACTGTTCTTGGCTGTAATGGAAACGGCTATGTCAAAGCTGAGCTGGGAAGGTAAGGTAATTAGAATTAATGGAAGAAGGCTTACCAACTTGAGATTTGCTGATGATATTGCCTTACTGGCCAACGACTTCGCAGAGCTCCAAAACTTAGTTACTGATCTTGCATCGGAATTTCAGTTGGTTGGCTTGAACATGAACCTTTCCAAAACAAAAGTAATGTCCAACAAATGGGTCCCAGTTGGAGATGTGAAAGTCAAAGACAGTCCATTAGGAGAGGTCAGTGAATATATCTACCTTGGCCAGATTATAAATATGAAGGGAGATCTCAGGCCAGAAATCTATCGGCGCAACAAGCTTGGCTGGCAAGCATTTGGGAGGAATTCAGCAGTATTCAGATCAAAAATGCCGGTAAATCTGAAGAACACATTATTTGATCAATGCATTCTTCCTGTGTTGACGTATGGTTGCGAGACATGGCCACTAAACTCATTTACAAAAGGGAAACTTCGGACAGCACAGAGACTCATGGAAAGATCAATGCTAGGCTATAGACAGGAAAAGAAAGGACAGATGACACCCAATCCGTGACGAAGGTTATCGCCATCTCAAGAGACGGTAGGCTCCTTGAAATTTGAGTGGGCTGGCCACGTCGCGAGAAGATAAGACAGAAGATGGACGAAGCTAGTACTGGAGTGGAGTCCGAGAGAGCATCGCAGGCCTTGAGGAAGACCACCGGACAGATGGGACAAAGATATCAAGAAGATAGCTAGCAGCACCTGGCAGAGAACTGCCCAAGACCGTTCCACTTGGAGAGCGCTGCTGAAAGCCTGCGTGAATCCACGACAACCGTTTAATGATTGAACTGACTGACGATGATGATGATGACATATACTCTACTTCATATATTTATCTACTGCAACAACTGTTGCAAACGAAATAAAGCAATTGTGCTGACTGATAGCTTACATGACTGTATGTATATGATCATACTCCTGCTACAAGAAAAATAAATACGTACCCTCACCAGGACAGCTGCTTTGGTCTTATTTGTCAATTTTGAGAACTACTACGAGCAAAGTAAACTTTTCTGCTTATTGTCACGACACGTGATCTTTATTTTCCTCTACCGTTGTAGTCTACGAGGTATCTGGCGTTTCCTAATCAACAGGGAATTATGGTGGTTATCGCTGAAACAACCGGTTTTCAGTTACATCGTTTTTTCTCCAACACCAGTTTAACCTGAATGTTAAAACCGCTCAAAATAACAGGTTTCTGACATAGCCGATTTTCGGTATTTTATCCCTATTATTTACTGTAATAAATGTAGAAATCTAAGATTTCAATCTTCGCTTTTTTTTCCGAAAAAGTGATAACTGGTTGAATACTGAAAAAAATCACCAATATTCTCCTATCGATTCTAATTTTCTGAAATTCTCCTCAAAAATCATATTGTAATCGAGGATCATCTCCCTTATTATTATTATAAACAGTCAGTGCTAAAGGGTGAAAACTGAAGTCGTAGAACTCTATTTTTCGTGTTGCGTTGTCCGTTTTCAAGAGCTACCAGCAGATGGAAGTTATATTACGTAGGCACAAGCAAGAGATCTGCTACTTTTTCATTTTTATTGCGAACTATGAATGAACTGTGAAGTTTTCTCCTTATATGAAGTCGCAAGTCTGTTGTGGCTCCTCCCGTTCTTATTAATCTTTTAAAGTAATACTGTAGAATTGATGTCCGACGACAACAGCGAGAAACTACCATACAAACCATATACATACACACATACCATCCAATAGGGACCACGTCACATGGTAACTGGTACATAACTGTCTCAGGAATCTTGTACTAATTCTTGCGCAATGTGTTTGTTGCTGCTTTCGGTCGGCATCGTTCTTAAAATAGGACCGATCGCTTTTCCCATTTCCTATAAAAACGCGATGCCCTTCAAGAAAATGGAAATTTTCGAATAGAAATTTTGAAAAGGTTTATTTCGAAACAATAAATTTGTCACTGCTGCTATGGCTAATTGATATTTCGGTTTTTTATCCAGTTATTAGTAAAAAATAAAAATACCTGTTAGAAACCAGAGTAACCGGTATTTTTTGGTAGTTGTTCGAAGTAAAATACGGTATCGGCTTAAACCGGTCTGTTTTTTCTATCCCTATTAGTAACTTCACTTCTTCGAGGTACCACATGGTGGTGTCTTCCAGCCTACTGTCTAATCTGCTGTAATTTACTTTTTTCAGTTCTTTGCGGTAAATCGTTCGGAGCTGAATTTCTCTGCCTCGACAGGTAATACCACCCTTATACTCTAGAACTGCGCAATAAATACTGAGCGTGCGAGGTCCCCGTAAGAATACCGGAGTGGACGCAGGTACTGGTTCCCCTGCTCGTGTCTCGGACGTAAACACGACCGTGCCTGCCTGGTCTTCGTTTCGCCTTGCCGTATATACAGTGTCTCCCAGTTCCGTTAGGGCTGCTTGTGTGAAATTGCAAAGCCATCTCGTGGCAAGTTGTGCGGCGTTAGGATCCTTGCAGCTTCAAAAAACAGCTGTGTAGAAAGACAAAGTGTTGTTGCAGCTGGCACCCTGGCCGCAAATGTAACAGTATGTTCTGACACTCGTCGGGAAATGGCAGTAGATCAGTGAAGCAACATCAAGGTTTCTGAGTCCTCCAGCGTCTGTGGGCAAGAATTCGTCGAATTCAACGCAAATACCTAAAGACAGGTACCTGGTCGCTCCTCCATGACGATACTCCAGCCCACAAAACGAAGTGTCCACGAGTTTCTGGCCAGCAGATGGATCACAGTCCTGGAACATCCATCGTATATTCGCCGAATTTGTCCCCAGCCGACTTCTGGTTGTTCCCCAAATTGAAGTTGGCAACGAAAGGGCACCGTTATGATGCAATTAACAACATCCAAGAAAATTGTATTGCAGTACTAAATGCAACCCCCAAAAAAGGATAGGGATAGATGACCTCAGCAGTTTGGTCCCATAAGATCTTACCACAAGTTTCAAAAAAAAAAAAAAAACTACCGTGACTATTTCAAAAGATTTAACTATTTCAGCTGTGTTCTGCTTTAGGGGGGGGGGGGGGGGAGACGAATCTGTATAAAGAAAGTGATTTTGTGAACATAACCGATGACTTATTTTTCATAACTACAGTCCTAACGGAACTGGACACACTGTGTAGTACAGGGTGTATCAAAAAGAATCATCCAATTTTTAAAAGCTTATAACTATTAAGTTATTTGAGTTACGTGCATGAACAACGCACTGTTAGAAATTGCGAACTCTCGAGTTTTACATGGTTCCCGCTAGGTAGCAGCAGTGTGCGCCCACTTCAATTCTAGAAAAAATGGTGGCAGGACATAAGAAAGCGTTTTATGTTCTACGTTTTGTGCAGTGAGGACCAGCAATAACTGTTCAACGTGACTGTCATACTAGATATGGTGTGGATCCTCCTACAGGACAGAGCGTTATACGATGGCATTAACAATTCCGAGAACCACGTTGTTTGTGTAAAGTCAATCGCCGGGCCATCCCTGAGTGTCTGACAGACGTCGAATGCATCCACAACAGTTTCACAAAGAGTCCGCAGAAATCCGTTCGCCGTGCAGCTTGACAGTTCAACATGCCCCCTATGTCCGTGTTCCATGTGTTGCGACGACGTTTACACATGAAAGCATTCAAAATTCAGCTACTGCAAGCTCTTAGTCAAGGTAACAAAAAACAACGTGTGGAGTTCTGTAATTTCGTTCTTGCCAAGATGGAGGATGACAGTTTTCTTCCACGTTTAGTGTACAGTGACGAGGCAACATTCCATTAAAATGGAAAGGTTAACCGTCAGAATGTGAGTATATGGGGTACGGAACAACTACATGAAGTTTTAAAGCATGAGAGGGACTCTCCAAAATTTAATATGTTTTGTGCAGTTTCATAGGAAAAGGTGTATGGTTCATTTTGCTTTGTTGAGGGCACTGTTACAGGAAGCACATATCTCAATGTGCTTGAGAATTTCTTTTCCCACAGTTGGTGGCCGATTCGAACAACTTCAATTACCAACTGGACGGGTCACCGTCACACTGGCATCTGGAAGTGTGGGAATTTTTAAATCAGAGGATTATTGAACGATGGATCAGTCACACTGGACCAAATGATTCAGCCTTGCATTACTGGCCTCCAAGGTCACTGGACCCGCCTATTTGTGATTATTACTTGTGGGGGTTTATAAAATACTCTGTTTATGTGGCTCCAATGAATGAACTGATACGTCGCATAACAGCTGCTGTGGAAGGTGTAAATCAAGACGTGCTCGCTGCACTGTGGGAACAATCTGAATACCGCATTGACATCGCCGTGCGTCTGAAGGGGGACATACTACTGAACACCTATTAAAAGGTATGAAAAAAACTTTTTGAATTTCCCGTTCAAAAAAAAAAAACCAAAGTTCACTGTATATGTTTATTAGTTTCAGAAATATAAATGTGCAAAATCGGATGGTTCTTTTTGATGCACCCTGTACAACAGAGGAGTCGTGAAACGGCACGTAAATGCAGACGTCCATATATTCCAGCCGATCAGGGCGAACGAAAAAGAAAATTAATATTGATGACAGTGACTCCGACGTTAATAAATTTGCGATGATAAACAGCGAAGTAAGTGGGTTACCATTAGGCCAGATAAGACAGTAATCAGTAATAATTTAGCTCCGCGGCTAATTTGCGTGTTGAGATTGGCGCGCTCCAGTGAATTGAGGGCAGGTCGCGGGGATTAAAACGGCTTGCGAAGTGCTCCAGGGTAAGCACCGGAGTTGGGGCTGTCGTGCCGTAATCTCGGCATGCAGTGCCACCGCAGGCAGGCGCTCTCCCCCGCTCGACGCCGTAATCGCGGCCCATGGCCACAGGCGTGTGACGGCGCGCCGGCTACACGCGAGGGCGTCCGCCCAGCTTTATGGTTATGCTGCAGCGGGTCCACACCGCAAGTGGCACTCCATTACACGGGAAACTGTCATACACACGTGCCTCTTAAACATATCCGAAGGAAATGGCTTTTTGCTATGAGTTAGAATAGTCACTTTAAGTGGCTAAAGAACTCAGCTCGTGGTTTCAATTATGTCTGTTCTCGCATGTGAAATTGCTGCAACTGTTTCACAGAGATAGGGCTGCCGTTCGTTTCGGTTTCACCTTATACGGTCGTTTCTGAGACTCTCGAGAAATAGATTTTAACAAATCTTAGTTACAATTTATTAAATGAATACTGGCGCGCAGGTAATTTCGTTCTTCTACATTAAAAACCCAGCGGCAAGCACGCCAGTAAGACGCTCTCCTACTTCTACCCCTTTTTCCATACTTCACTGAGAACACACTACAATGCAACCGACAATCGACGATCGCACGTACAAGCTGCAGCCCTACCCGCCAGACAGTAGTGGTGGAAATAACCGACGGTTAGAACCGGTAACAGTATTTTAGTTCTAAATAACCGCGCCATTTTTCGGTATTTATTTGGTCTCTGTTATAACAGGTGTTTATTTTTCAGTACTCATCGAGGAAAAAAAAACTCAAAAAAATTGTTCAAATGGCTCTGAGCACTATGGGACTCAACATCTGACATCATCAGTCCCCTAGAACTTAGAACTACTTAAACCTAACTAACCTAAGGACATCACACACATCCATGCCCGAGGCAGGATTCGAACCTGCGACCGTAGCGGTCACGCGGTTCCAAACTGAAGCGCCTAGCACCGCACGGCCACACCGGCCGGATAAAAAACACAAATTATCTACTAGCTATAGTACGAGTACTCAAGATTTTTCGTTTTGAAATAAACATTTTCTCTTTAAAGGAATTATTTTTTCGTAAAATTTGCATTGTCTTAAATATCGCGTTCTTGTACAAAATGTGAAAAAATGATCAGTGCGATGCGAATAACAACGCCGACAGAAAGGAACACACACACGGCGTAAGAACTGGTATAGCATTGATGAGACAATAATAACCTTGTCGTGTGTCTTGGTTACGGTTGTCATATATAGCTGGGATCTCGTCTGAACACACTGAGATGGGAGTGTATAAATGAAGTAGAAAATTATTTAACATAATTACTTTTATTTCAGAACATAATCACATGGAACTTATTGCGGCAGCGCTGAATGGTGCACCATATTTTTTCGGAAGATTTCACTTTTTTCAGGAAGTCTTTATCCCTTCTACGTATTTATAAAACTTCATGCAAGGCAGCTGGTAGTTAAACTGGAACCGACAGATGGCATTACTCCAGTACTTGACCCAAGCTCATAACAGTATTTTGCAAAATCGGGGCAAAATCTGATCTTGTCGGGATGTTGGGACAAGAATGTGCATAAATATTAAAGTCCCCACATATCGATGAGTGTGAGTGTGCATGTGCATCGTGCAAGTCTTGCCCCCACCTGGGCCATACGGTTGTTTCTCGCCATTGTCGCCAAATATCCGCTGTAATTCAGAATGGCACAAACCGTAATCTGGAAACATTTTTGCGAAGTGACGTAGCAATTTAGTGCAAAGCTTCATTTGCTTTGAAAGATTAAGATTTATCTGTCACTTCTACCAAGTGAAAGAGGAAGCAAATTATGGCAACAGTAATACATATAAAACTTAACAATTCATTCATACTACACAATAAGAATAGAAAGTAGCTGAGCTGCTGCCTGTATCTAAATAACATGCCTTTATCCACTAGTAGCCCTTGAAACCGGACAAATTAATGAGAAAAGTAAATTTCTTAAACCACATTTTTCACCCTTTCACTCTGACTACTCTTAAGACTACTCTTAATGTCCAGACAGCGCTATAATCCCCGATTAACAACGTGATTTTCGAGCAGAGTTTCAAAAAATAAGAATCAGTAGGAGAACATTGCTGAATTTTTGAAATATTCAACTACTTGTCACTTTTCGAGAAAGGCAGCGAAGATTGGACGGCCTAAGTTTTCTTCTATTTGCCTATGTAATTAAATATTATGATTGTATGTGTCTTGAAACTCTGTTACCTTTATTAGTGGAAATAACAGCAATAAAAGCCGGAAACTGGTTGTTTTCAACTATTTTAACAACCAGGTTAAATTGGTGTGGGAAAAAACGACATAACCGAAAACCAGGTGATTCACCGACAACCGCCATCTCTACTTGACTTGGGCGCATTCAAACCAATTGTGTAAGCGTAAATTTTCACTCCATACATCCGTGCCGCAAACGTACAATCTCGATACTGCAGTATACCGACCTAACGTAAATTTGTATCATTTACCCTTGTTAGGGTGTTTGACCTTCGTCATGGTTTTATTTCTACCTTTTTACCTATTCATTTAACTGCAAGCGCTTTTATAATCATTGTACACCTCATTATCGACAGACTGTGTGTCCCGGAAAATAATCCGACTTGACCCAAATTTTCGGGGTTTTCAATGTCTTCGTCCAGGGGCGGCAATTTAAGTGATGACAGGCCTACCCAGCTACACATATACCAGTAGTTTTCTTCAGATTGGCTGGCTACGTCGACACATATACGTGGTTCGTCACTGACAAAATCAGTGAATCAGTTACCTTGTCGTGTACAGGGCAATTCAAAATAAATACAGCGATTACAAACAGCTATAAACATTTATTATACAGGAATACACCAATAAGAATTACAAAGGTTTTAAAAGAAAGTTACAAAATTACAAACATGATATCTTTAATTGATCAAAAAGCTGGAATCACCGACATAAGCTCATCAGAAATGTGCATTTTGAGTTCTGAAATTGTTTTCAACAAAGGGCTCATTAGTAAGAAAGACAAATGAAGATTTCTATTTCGTGTCATATGTATTACAAAGCAAAACTTAATACATGCGTTCAAAGCATTCATAATTTCCATTTGCGTATTAAAGTTTTGCCCTCTAAGTTCGTACATCTGTCTTACTACATTCTTCAATGTCTTATTGTTCCTGAACTTTGAATCGAAAAATAGTAGACTTCCCGCCCGCTACGATGTCTAGCATTTTAAGGTGTAAAAATTTTGGACGTAATCGCCGGCAGTAACATTAGTGTCACCCTAGAGGTTAACAAAGGGCATGGCTTGGATACTATGTAACAATGGTACACTGTGATTTACATAAAAAATATTAATTAACATACGAACTACATACGGATTCGGCGATAGCCTTCTGAATTAAAACCAAACTACTCGAAGATACTGTAAACATACAGTAGATCACCGAAGAGAGAACGCGTTGTGCTAACAACAGTTCCCACATACCGTCTAATATTTATACTATTCTCTTTTTTGGGATGGTAATAGAAAATAAAAAAAATTCTCATGACTATCGAGCAATGACTAATAATTCTGCTTGAGTAACGTTCTTCCGAGTCATCCCTGAGTCACTTCGTTCAGTTTAAATTTTAAATTTAGCACTGCATTTCCATAGCTTACCCATTCTGCATGTAGTGAGCTACCAAATATAGTATGTACAAAGGAACGTGGTCTATTACTCTCTCGGGTGACTACAACTTCTTTACGTGATTATATCTAGTATAATACGGGATTTCACGTCTGTCATTGTGACTGGTTTTACAACAGCATCAGTTCACTGTGTATATTTGATGTTTTCACGAGCGACTGGAATGATGGTAATACGTTTATGGGTGAACTACTTGTAGCGCACTTTTTCCAGGAGGGACATTGTCTTGTTGTTACGTTCAACAATGCCACGTCACACGTATTTTATAAGGGATAGGGCTGGGCACTGCTATTGGAACAGCACCATTACTGCCTAATCACAGCTAAGAGGACAACTTTGTATGGAATGTGGTAGCTAACACTGAAGAAAGGAAGGACGAAAGATTAACATTTGTCGTCCTGACGACTATGACAGCATTAGAAGCAGAACAAAACTTCGCAATAGTTAAGAATGGGGAAGGAAAAAGGTCGCACCTTTTTCAAACGAGCCATCAAGTATACGCCTAATACCGTTTTAGGAAAAACATGAAAATTTTGGATTTGGATTACCAGACAGGCATATGAACTGATTTTCCTACCAAACACGATAAAGAATATCGAAATAATGAGTACAACGTTAATCAAATGAAATGGTGCATTCATGAGGCTTCAAAGCTACACGCTAATACAAATAGGGTTGTTCAAAAATTAAGAACACAACTGTCTTACTAGGAAAACTGTTGAATATTGTTATATACTACTTTCGGTGGGAGAGGCGGAACTTAAATTCAGTCTTCTTCTCTCTTTAAAAATAAATAAATAAATAAATAGAAACATAAATAGCGTCCCTATCTCATCATTGTTAGGCTGTGATTACGATACTGCAACTGTTTATGATATAAATCGAAACAACGATCGTGTCACTCATTTTCTTCCACGACGCGTTTCGAGAGCTTATATATCCTTATCTTCAGGTGGATGAGTGGATTGCAACAGAATTTGTTTTTCCGGATGGCAACAGAATTTCTTTTTCCGGATGTAGCCAGCTCTCTGTTTTGACTCTCATTTCGCTAACCAGAAAAAGAAATTTTAAATGTAATTCACTGAACCACCTAAATATGAAAGCGTAGGCCCTCGAAATGCCTCGTGATAGGAAAAAAAGTGACTGACGGCATAAGTTAAGAATGCATGAAAGCAGCAGATATTTAATCGACTTCATAGCTTACGCTCTTCTGGATAGGGTTTTACTGATTACAAACACGAACTGCAGACGATAAATACTGTCTCCTTCAATCGTATTCTTAGCAGAATTGTTCATACATAAAAAGGTGAAGCTTTACTCAAACCAAAGGTTGTTCCGAGCACCGCAGTGGAGTTCTAGAAATCGGCCTATTAGAGGTACACCCTCGTCTTCCTCTGAACTTCTGAGCTTTCTTGCGCAGCCAATTATATGGGTCTACAGTTTAACGAGAGCTCCAAACGGCGGTAAAACTTGGCAATTTATATTAACAACAAGTCTTTGGCAAAAGTGAAGGACGATAAATTAAATATTAGGACCGACTGAGGATTAACTCCTGAATCTTTGGGATTTTTGGCAGACAACGATCAACACAAAATTTTAAAAATATGTTTATGTGTATGATGTAAACTCGTGTAAAATTATCTTGTCTCAGATAACACTAATTCGATTTCTTCTCAGATATGCTACACACACCTTTCATGGCAGCCGTAGGCCAATTTCGACAAAACTGCAACGTCTGCATCTACACGATTACTCTGCATTTCAGAATTAAGTGCCAGGCAGAGGTTTCATCGAACCAGCTTCAAGACTTTTTTTTTACCGTTCCGCTCTCGAACAGCGCACTGGAGAAACGAACACTAATCTTTCTGTGCGAGTCCTGATTTCTTTTATTTTCATGTTCATTCCTCCCTATGTAGATGGGCGCCAACTACATATTTTCACACTCTAAGGAGAAAAATGAGGCACTGAAATTTCATGAGAAGATCCTACCGCAGCGAAAAACGCCTTTTCGCGACAGTACAAAACGATCTGCCCTTTTTTGAACTTTTTCGATGTACTCCGTTGAGCCTATATGGTGCGGATCCCACATCGTACAGCAATACTCCAGAAGAGGAAGTACAAGCGTCATCTAGGCAGTCTCTTTAGTAGACCTGTTGCATTTTCTCAGCGTTCTGCCAATAATAGTGGTATTTGGCTTCCTTTACCCACAACATTATCTGTGTGATTCGTTCCAACTTACGTTATTCGTAATTGTCCCGACGTGTTTAGGAGAATTAACAGCCTTTAGAATTGTGTGATTTATACTGTAAACGAAATTTAGCGGAATCCTTTTGGTACTCATGTGGGTGACTTCATATTTTTCATTATTCAGAATCAACTGCCACTTTTTGCACCATCTTGTCTAAATTGTTTTGCTATTTATTTTCATCATCTGATGACTTTATAAGACGGTAAATGACAGCATCATATGCAGACAATCTAAGAGTACTACTCAGATTGTCTCCTACGTCCTTTATGTACTTTAGGGACAGCAGAGGGCCTATTAATATTTTCTTGGCAAAGTCAGATATTACTTCTGTTTTACTCGATGATCATCCGTTAGTTACAACGATCTGTGATCTTACTGACAGGAAATCAAGACTCCATGCGCATAACTTAGACGATAGTCAATAGGCAGGGAATTTAATTAGAAGTAACCAGTGAGGTACGGAGTAACAACATTCTGGAAACGTAAAAATATAGAATCAGTTTGGCACCCTCTGTCGATAGCACTCATTACTTCGTTAGTGAAAAGATGTAGTTGTGTTTCACAAGAACGATAGTTTCTGGCTCTTTGTCAATAAATTTTTTTCTTCGACGTAACTCAATATTCGAAAACTGTGTCTGTTCCAAAATCTTACTGTAAATCGACGTTAGCGATGTGGGTCTGAGATTTCTTGGGTATTGGTGAGACTTGTGCAACTTTCCATTCTTTCGATAAGCATCTTTCAACGAGCGATCGGTTGTAATGATTGCTAAATATGGAGCTACTGTATCAGCATACTATAAGGGTTCAAATGGCTCTGAGCACTACGGGACTCAACATCTGACATCATCAGTCCCCTAGAACTTAGAACTACTTAAACCTAACTAACCTAAGGATATCACACACATCCATGCCCCAGGCAGGATTCGAACCTGCGACCGAAGCGGTCGCGCGGTTCCACACTGTAGCGCGTAGAACCGCTCAGCCACTACGGCCGGCATACTGTATGGGAAACACGACTGGTATACTCCGGCCGGCATACTGTATGGGAAACATGACTGGTATACAATCAGGACCAGAGGACTTGCCTTTATTAAATGATATAGCCTGCTTTCGTCCACCGAGGATATCTTCTACTAAGTTACTCATGTTAGCAGTTGTTCTTGTTTCGAATTTTGGGATGCTTACTTCATCTTCGTTAATGAAGAAACTTCGAAAAAGCGTCTTTAGTAACTCCGCTATAGTGGCACTGTCATCAGTAGCATCAGCATTTATTATCGTGCTGTGAAGGTATTGATTTCGTCTCTGCTGGTGTACTTTACATACGACCAGAATCTCTCTGGATTTTCTGCCAGACATCGAGAGAGAGTTTCGCTGTGGAAAGTATTAAAAACATGTTGCATTGAAGTTAGCGCTACATTTTGAGCTCCTGTAAAACTTTCCCAATCTTGGGGGTTTTGCATTTTTTTAAAATTTGGCTTGCTATTTTCGTTGCTTCTCCGATAGTGGTTTGACCTGTTTTATGTATAATGGAGGATCAGTACCATCTCTTATTAATTTAGTTGGTATACTTCTCTCAATAGCCGTCGATACTATTTCTTTGAATTTAAACCACATTTGGTCTATGCTTACATATTCCGATTGGAAGGAGTGGAACGGTCTCTTAGGAAAGCCTTAAGCGAATTTTTATCTGCTTTTTGTAAATAGATGTACTTTGAGTTTATTTTTGGTGGGTTTGGATGCTACGGTATTTAGTCTCACTACAACCACCTCGTGGCCACTAATCCCTGTATCCGTCTTGATGCTCAAGTATGCTTTCGCAACCATTCAGGCTTAGAGTGGGCGCCCGAACTAACTATTCAAAATAATTTTCTGAGAACCGTTCAGAACGATTTCGGACGATGTTTTAGGCCTACCTCTGACTGTGTAAACAAGTATTTTCGTCAACATATCGAGGGTAGATTTAAGTCACCACCAACTGTTCAGCAACTGTTTCATCTGAATCGGGGGTCGGTAAAGGGAACCGGTTGTCAGGTATAGCCTGTATTCATACTAACTTATAGAAACTACCTACTTCGATTTCACTACACGTTAAACTACTTCTGACAGCAATAAACAATGAAATAAATGGAAAACTTTATCATAACTGCCTTTTCCATAGCGCTTTACAGTGCCAATGTGCATTTCGGAGTCACCGCATCATCAGCAAGGACCTTCATTGCGATGTCTACACGACAGAAACGAGTATGTGTAGGACTTTTAGTGGATTCGTAACTGCAATTTGCAAAGTTGTGGCAGGATATATACAGAATTGTAGAGGAGTATATGCAGACGTTTGCTAAAATTTTTATCATAACTGTGTATTTTGTTGATTTATTTTGTACGTGACATCACAACGTCAACACAATTTGAACACACATTTTAACTTTCTACGTATATTCTTCTGTAATTCAATACATATTCCACCACAATTCCGCAAATCGCAATTGACAATACACAATAACTCCCACAGATACGCATTTCTGCTGTGTTGACATCGACGTGAAGATACTTACATGAAACAGAAGCTCTTATGATGAAGCTGTGACTTTGTAACTGGCATAATATTTCATGCTGAATACTTTACAATTCTACCTTTGAAGTTTTGCCTCAAATGCGTCCTATATTCAAAGTAAGTTTTAAGGACAAAGTAAACGTGCTATAGATCTCGCTTCACTGTGGCTACGTACCTCTCTGAGGCATGAACAGCGTCGAACTTCCATAAGAGGCAAGTCTGCACCAGGTGCAGGTTCTTTACGTCCTCGCTTCCTGAAGCTAACGGGAGATGGTGGACGCCGGACGGGTTCTTCCAAGTAGGAAGACGCTAAGCTTTACGACAAACAAGACCACCAAACGCGCTAAGCAGCTTTCTTTGGGATCAGCCGAGGCCGACTTTTGAAGCGTGCTTGTGGCATAGTCTTGCGCTGCAGGGCAGCTTTCTGTCGGCGGCGAGGCGTCACCAATCGGGGCTGACGTCACGGAAAGGATGAGGTCGAGTTTCCGAAACTCTCCCCTCCTTTACCCCACCACGCCGTTTCCGCAACGCTGGTTTCCGTGAGCAGGCTGGAAAACGGGAAGGCTGTCTATGGCGCCACAGCTGACGCGGAGAGAAATTACTCAAGGGCACTGTCGCCCCGGATTGGCGTAATGTAAAACGTTACTGGCACACGTCTCAAAGCCTTTCTCGTCTTATGCTGACAGTATTGAATATGAAAGTACTCTGAATCGGATATACACGCAATAAATAAAGAAAACTCAATCAGCAACTGTTATGCAGGCATTATATCAATTTACTGATTCAGGTACTTTTCGGATTCGTAGTGTATTATGGCATCCACTACCTCTAGAAAAACGCAATTTATTTTATCTGACGCATCAATTTCGACTAAAGTTCTGTTATAGAATTTTCAGATAACTACAATCGTGTATAACGATGTTCGCGTAAGAAAAACTATAAAGCATGAATTAGTGAACTGAAAATACATCACAAACACAAATAAAGGGGCATTTTCTGAACACAGTATGGAAAAGATACACTCTCTCTATCGTGAATCTAGGCCTCCATATTAGGATGTTTAACACCTTTCTTTCGCATTATTTCTATTTGCATATTATTTTATTTCTTTTTTCAATTCATAAACTGACCGAACATTATTTCAATTCGACCACTGACAAACGTGTTGTTGGGTGTCCCTCTTCCTAAAAACAGTAATTAAAATATAGACCGACAACACGATGAAGAATCAACGATCTCATCAAGACGTGTGTCGACGTAAAGTGGACCTATGAATATCGAACGATTATGAGCCTTAACACGCCTCCAACTTCATCCACTTCGACTGTTATAACCGAATGCAGTTAAACCACAAAACAGATTGAAACTAATATTTCCTGTGAAGGTGATTCAAGGTTTGTTGGATGATGAGCATTTCCTAAACAACGAACACTTTTCGATGATTTCATACATATAAATAAATAAGGAAGGAAGACTGGAGTTTCAGTCCCTTCGATGACGCGGTCATTTGAGACTGATCACCTGCACAGAAACAGACTTCTACCTTAAGCGATTTACGGAAATCGGGGAAACTTAATCCTGTATGGCCAGACTGAGTTTAGAAACACCACGTACCCCAATGGGAATCCACTATATGTGCAGTAGTCAATAAAATAAACGTCGGCGCATCTGTGATACATCAAACCCACATGCACTGGAGCGTCATGTCATTGAAGTTCGTATATGGTGCTGTCATATAATCGGTCAAATTATTGGCTTTTTCTATTGCTTACGCTCTTGGGCAATTTTTCACCGGGATTGTGTTTAAGATAGTTATTATGAAGCTTTGGCATCATCGTGTAGAGCTTAATTATGAAGGATTTAAAAGACATCATATATGCTATACGTAGCACGAGGCGTCCACATACTAAAACTGAGAAAAGATAAGAACTGACATATGAACTGTTGAGTTTAATATACCTTCTACGTCAACTGCTATGGATATCAAACTAACAGTTACCAATTAACATTATGACGGAACGGTTAAAAAAAAGGTTTCCTTGGAATGTATGAAAAATGTTCTTTTATTTATATTTTGTAGTTACTCCTCTAGTACTTTTGAGTCATTAGACGAGACATTTAGGCTACTATTTCAGATTCAGAACTGAGAATTCCTCTTAAAACATTAACATAAAATTAACGATCCATCCAATTATTTAGTCCATTGAAAAGCGCGATTAGAAGCAAGCGCTCAGCATCGCTTTCTATTATCTGCAGTATCTTCAGCTTCATCCTGGAAAATGTTGATACTGCTGAGAGTCTTTTCTTCGCCTACCAGCCCATCACGGCTGGTAGCTTCCTCCTCCCTTCGCCTGCCCAGCATGAAGGGCTTCTGGATGCCACTGTTTGCAACCAGGTTCATCCGGCACTCGTTCACTATAACAGAAAGGTCTGGAGGCAGTGACTCATCGCTTTTTATGTGCTCAATGAATGAAATGTGAGGGAGGTCCCGAAACACTCATCCATTGAATCACTTTGGCCTCTCATTTTCACATGCGTATATTTCTTGGGTTCAGTAATACCACAGTAAGTTTCCTCTTCCTACGGGCACGTATCAGTGCTGTTTGTCAAACTGATCGTTTAAAGTGAAACTGAATGACGCCATTCCTGTTCTAAAGGTGACATCCCTTTCCGTACATCAGTTTCAATGACGCTTTTGCGATATGTCATTGGCTGGACTTACTCCACAGGTTATCAACGATTGTTTTCGTGGATATCTACATAATTTTCGTCTTCGTACTTTCTATACACAGACCGATTTCGCTGCATTCTGTCCAAAAATATATCTGGATGTAATGTTTATTAAATGAACTCGAGCTCATACAAGGCTTGATCGAAGAAGCAGGGGTGAGGTTATTGCATTTAAGTGAATACGAGTGATATGATTAGGCAATGGAGGCTGTCAATCCACTAGAGCAGGGCTTCCCAACCTGTGGTCCGCGGACCCCTTAGGGGTCCGTCGGCTCTTTCTAGGGGGTCCGCGGCCACCTTTCACCAAATCGTGTAAAATAGTGAGTAAAATTATTGAATAAAAATGTGAAAATCAAATTCATCACTATTTTTTTCGTGTGAAAAACGTGTACTTTTACATCAGGTCGTATCCCCAAGCAGCCTTTGCGGTTCCTAAGTGAGAACGTATACACAGTTTAGTGCCGGAGAATGCTGCTTCTCTGATCGACTGTTTAGCAACAATACGGCGATAGATGCGCTGAAACCTTTTACGCATGCGCGGAACGAGCTTTGTCGACCAATCACAGCGCTCGCTAGCACGTATGCGGCCACAGGCACCATTAAATGTTAAACTTGCTTTGTCAGTGCACTAACCTGTTTCATAAGTCGATTTTTGACAAGTTTATTACTTCTAACATGGATCGGTGGCTGAAGTCAGGATCATTGAAGAAGGGTGCAGTTTATCCATCGCCTTCACGACAAGGGAAGTTTCCAGTTGAAATGAATGAGGAGGGAGGACGACAAAAGGACGGCTTTACATACATTTGAACATTTTTCTTCGGATTTCGCGAAAAATCACACACACACACACACACGACTGTTACGAAATATGCGTGCTCCTTACACAACAGTAGCCAAGTAGTCGAAGTGAAGTGACCATAAGCGGCAGCTTGTCAACAGCCAACAGTTTGGACGTGGCGTTGATTGCTCTTGGAGGAAGACAGCTCCATCGTGTGAAATTTCAATTACCAAGTAATTTTAATCAGGTGGTAGTGTGTTGAACAAAGGGAGTAAATCCACTAGTAAGTATCTGGATACAGTGGGAATTGAAATTGGATCGTTAATTTCAAGTTTTTTTCATTTATCTCTAAACCAAAGACTATTGATACTTCGAGGGGGGGGGGGGTCATTGGTAACATGGCACTTGCATTAAGAAGCTTTCAGTTCCCACGGGTTTCGCTCTGAAATTTAAAGTTACTGTGTTCTTGACTGACTAAGGGTCCGCCATGGATTTTCGACTGAAGAAGGGGTCCGCCACCTGAAAAGGTTGGGAAGCCCTGCACTAGAGAAAGTCTTCATAAGTATGTCCTATCACCGGTCCAGTTATGAGACTTGCGTAAAAGCAAACTAATGTCAGAGTTGGTAGATAAGAAAATTTGTTGCGCAATAAATATTTTTAAGCACCATATCTGCAATCGGCAGAATTTCGTGATTTTCGTAAGCATTTGAACTCAACCCTTTGAGAGAAAACGCAACCCAACTACCTCCCTTTATTCGTCCCACTAACCTTCGTTAGGTCAAGCAACTGTGCGAAGTTGGTAACTTGCATCGCCTCTAGGTGTGGTAGACGTTTTTGTCGTGTCAAATGTCTACGAAACACTATTTTGTACTAAGTGTGTGGAGCCCTCCATCAGCTTCACGAACGACAGTAAGTAGCTAGGTGTGGGTCGCACTATAATGGGAAGGTGCCTATGTAATTTCACGGCTGCCGCGTACTTGCGATTTCTTGACGGCGTACTGCTCGGACTCTTTGTAGATGTTTCACTGTGAGAGCTATAAAACGTGGTTCCAGCACGAGGGTGCAACACATCATATGTTACCTGCATCATCATCATCTGCATCAACGATTTGCGCAGCAATGGACAGGTCGTAGTCGCCTGACTGCTTTGCCTGCATGGTCTTCCGACTTGAACCCGCTGGATTACTACTTGTGAGGTCACATGAAATAATTGATTTGCGAGACCCCTGTGGCATCCGTCCGAGGCCTATTGGCTCAGATGGTGGAGCACCAGCTATTCGTGATCGTGTATAACGGAACGTGGAACGGAGGTAACGTATTTGTATTGACGCCGGTGGCCGTCACACACTGAGCCCTACTTATAAGTGAGCCCAGACGGCAAGCAGCACGAATCAAGAGTTCAAAAGTGGATCGTGTTATGTTGTTTTCGGTGTAGCGGAAAAATTGTACAGGAGTTCCTATCCTGAAGTTAACCTCTTAATTCCCACTACAAGTCTTCAAAGCCTGTAAATGGAATTTGGTTACACCGTCTATATCGTACACCGTTTATAACCGTAATACTTGTGTTACTGTGTTGAACCTTCCACATAGGATTATACATCTTAATGAGTAAATTATGCCAGCATTTTAAATTGGATTACTATTTATAGGAAATACCTTATCAAATTTTCGTGGCCCCTGGAACCATTTAAGGTAGGCAACCTGCAACTGGATCTGGATTTCCGTTACCGAGATAGACGCTTGGTAATAAACATCAGTTGTTAAATGAGCCATTCTGGACATGCGTACACACTAAACCTATTATGCCATAAGAGAATTTCACTTTTACTTGATTTTTATCGGAGACCTAGATTTTACAGCGATTTGTTTATCGCCGTGGAGAGCTGTGCGCTGTGGCAGCTGCTTGCAAACAGTATTTGTCAAAAGAACTACTCGATAGATGCTGTTTTGTAAATACAGCAAGTCGTCTTTTCCAGTTAAAACAATGTATTTTTTTGGATTGATATATTTCTGTTACCTGTGTGACTTCGGATCTGAATTAAATGGCTATATGAGGGGTTATTGTAAACTATAGTATACTTTTATTATTTACTCTTAATTCTAGCTTAAATGAATGAAAATTTTTAATCGTAATCCGCAAACACGGAACAGAACGAGATGGAAGGATGCGCTCGCTGTGTGTGTGTGTGTGTGTGTGTGTGTGTGTGTGTGTGAGTGAGTGAGTGAGTGAGAGAGAGATAGAGAGAGAGAGAGAGAGAGAGAGAGAGAGAACGAGGGGAGGGGGGAAAGAAATGGGATGTCTACGCGCAGTCACTCAAAATTTAGGGAATAAAAATTTCATTTTAAGGATTGCGCTGGCGGTGGTCGCGTCAATAACGCGGGACAGCAAACCGCTAGGTGAAGCCATTCAGAGAGCTTTAGGGCAGCCCTGAATCTCTGAGCGACCTCGCCGTACAGACTATTAATGAATAACCCTCTCGAATCCTGTGTTGCCGCCACGCGACTCAATGCTCTCTGTTCCGCGCGCTACATTATGTGTCATAATGGCGATCTGCGTAATCCTAAAGAGTGGGACGTTTTCACTCGGAATACGCAAAATCTGCCGTTTAAATGTGTGGAACGAATATTAGCGTATCACGTCCCGTCTACATCGAAATTATTATCAAGCAATGCTGGCGTTAAGGATAATCGAACTAAGGACAGAACACTAATAACAAGGGAAAAATGCCTGGTAATAATAATCGAACTCTCATGTTACAACAAGGATGCAGATTTCAAATGACAGCTATGAACTGGGTATCATAGAGGCGTATTTTCAGTTTATGATTACAACAGATTTCGAATACCACTTGCATGAAAGAAGTTTCGGCAAAACATGTCGACATTAACGATTATAATTACTACCACAACAGACTATCTTCACCTTTTCGTTTTGCATCTGTAACGAAAATGAAGCTAACCCAGGAAGATTAAATACAATTTCCTATGTTACACAGTGAATAACAGTAACGCAGTTTAACAGGCGGAAAACAAATGGAGCATCATATCCTGTTTCGTATGCGCTTGCTTCTGAAAGAAATATTTGAATCTATTCTACAGTCTACACAATCCGGGCCAGCAGTTTAACTGACGTTGTTGCTACTAGAATTCTCAATGATATTTCTTTTATTATGTTGCAACGTACAGTACCGTACCTTAACTGGCAAGTGGCGAAAACTTCCGTATCGTATCATGAATGATTCATCACGCAGCTCACGAACGGCCGAGTCATACTTCGTCTCCGAGTCACCAGATAGGAATTGCAGCCCTTCACTGCGTACGTTCGAGGCACTCATCGTATAAGTTCTATGACCTCTACAGTCAGTCACCTACTCTCTCATAACATGGGAAGCACGTAATTACTGTTGTGGTCTGCAGTCCGAAGACTGGTTTGATGCAGTCTCCCAACCTAGTCTGTTCTGTGCAATTCTCTTCATCTCTGTTTAACTACTACAACCTTCATCCATTTGAACCTATTCAGTACTTAACTGCAGTTCAGCTATACTCTCCATCTACAATCTCCCCCTCCCTCCACCACCACACACATACCTTTCCCTCACACACTAAATTACAATTTCTTGACGCCTCAGAATGTGTGTTAACAACAGATCCATTCTTCACTCTTTTAGTCATGTTATGTTTCTCCCCAATTTGATTCAGTCCCCCCCGGCCCCATTAGTTATTCGATCTACTCCTCTAATCATCAGCACTTTTCTATGGCACCACATATCAAAAGTTTCTATTCTCTTCTTGTCAGAACTGCTTATCTTCAACGTTCTGTTTATAAACGTTACATTCAATACAAATACCTTCAGAAAATATTTCCTAAAATTTAAATTTATATTCGAGTTTAACAAGTCCTTTTTTTCATTAATGATTTTCTTGCTATTGTCCGTCCGCGTTTTATATCGTCTCTGCTTCGGTCACAGTTATTTTGGTGCCCAAATTGCAAAACTCATGTACCACTTTTAACATCTCACTTCCAAATTTTTCTATTCTAATTTCATCAGCCTTGCCTAATTTAATTCGACTACACTGCATTACCTTAATTTTTACTATAGCTGACGTTCATATTAAACCTGTTTTCAATACATCTGTTCCGTTCAGCGGCTTTCGTAAGACCTTTGTTGTCTGACAGAATTAACAATTTCGTCGGGAATCCTCAAAGTTTTATTTATTCCCCCTGAACTTTTGTTTCCTCTCCGAATTTGTCCTTGTACAGATTGAATACCACAGTGGAGAGACTACAATCCTGTGTCACTCCTTCATCAACTACTGCTTCTCTTCATGTAGTTCGACTTTTACACCTGCAGTCTGCAGTCTCTTTCTCGCATAAGTTACCTATAATTTTTCATTCCATGTATTATCCATGCTATCTTTAGAATTTCAGTTAGAGTACTCCAATCAAATTACAAAACGCAGAGGCACAGGGCGTCCCTCACGAGTCTCATCTTGCTTCCCTAATTCGTCGTGTACGCCATAAAAATCGCATGACCATGTTAAAATATCTTTAAGGAATTTACTGGAAGTCATTAACTTGTCACTGTACTCGGAGATAATTCTGATGCCATATGATAACTATATAATCCAGAAATAATGAAAAATGGACTGCGCACTCTCCATTGCGCTTCCCACAGAATTCAAACTTTTCGTTATCTAACCTGTAAAGTGATTCACGGGCATCTTTACAGTCCTCTGCAGAGTAACAGCAGTCACAAAATGAGGCTTCAACATGCAATTCGATCTAAATCCAAGTGGACAAATTATAGCCTAATTCTTACTTTGCATTTCACGCAGCCTACCGTAGAAGCTTTACATTTTCTGATTTGAAGACTGACTACTGGAACAAGTTCATTGGATCACTAAGGAACGGGGTGGAGAACGAAAGATGAGCACGTTTGCTTTATTAATGGTAGGATAACCATTGAAATCGCAGAACACTTTAAAATTCTGTACTTTTGCTGTGCTAGGATGACTGTCTGCAAGGTGTAAAGTGTGTCCGGGAGACGCGGAAAATAGTGCAGTCGTAGTCTTAATGTGGCAACGAAGTGATTTATCTAACATCCAGAAGGGTATGATCACTAGCTTTCGGGCCAAGGGTGGAAGCATTTCCGAAATGGCTCAGTCTGTAAACCATTTGCGTGCGTGGTTGAAGTATACTGTGCATGTCAAAATGGAGTTGTCCAAAACCGGCGCCGAGGCAACTGGTATGCACCATGAGCCATAGATAACAGGGGTGAAAAACGAGTACAAAGATGTGTACGGGAAAACAGACGTGCAACTGTTGAGCAACTGACCGCCAAGATGAACTAAAGGGCTGCCAACAGTGTCTCCTTAACGACCGTTCTGAGAGCTTTGCTGTTTAAGGGCCTCCGCCAGAGGCGCCCGGTTCACGCACGCATGCTGACTGCCGTTCATCGATGACGATGACGGATTTGAGCGCCAGTACCGTGACTGGAAGTAGAATGAGTGGTGACAGGTGGCCTTTTCCAATGAATCGCGTTCTATGCTGTAGGGGCGTGAAACGTCTGAAAGCGAACACCCTGCAACAATCGTCGGAAGAGTCCAGGGTGGTGGAGGGAAAGTTATGATCTGGGAAATGTTTTCGAGGCATTCACTGGGTGACATCGTCATTCTGGAAGGCAAAATGAATTAACAGAAGTAAACAAGCAGTTTGGTTTTTCCTCGGCACGATGGCATCTACGAGCATGACAATGCAACGTGTCACACAGCTCCAAGTGTACGCGCGTGGTTCAAAGGATCAGTTTACTGTACTACCCTGGCCACTGACCTCCCCGGATTTGTATCTAATCGAGAATATGTGGAACCATCTCTATCCGGCTATTCACGCCATGGATACTCAACCGAGAAATCTTGCGCAGCTGTTCACGACGCATGGGATGGCTCCATATCCCTCTCGGTACCTTCCAGAACCTGAATGACTCCTGCACTTTTCGCGCTGCAAAAGATTCAGGCTTTTGACAGATGGTCACATTATGTGAACGGACAGCGTACGTGAAGGGAAAATAATCTTCAGCAGCACTCTTACGCCATAGTCCTCGTATTCCAGTATATTCCAAATTATCAAGAGCAAATTACAATATAGTATAGCTCAAATTGAAGCAGTGAATATAGTTAACAAATCAGTAAGGCGCAAAGCACGCTCTATGAAATCGTGGATCGTATATTAAAACATAGCGCATTTACGAGCGCGTAAATATCTTTTGAAACACACATTACGACGTTACAACTGAAACGTGTTTCTCGGTGACCTTGTCCTTAGTTTAGCAGTCCAGGTAACAGAAACTTAGATGAGGTATTTTTGTTATAAACAAACATTTTTTCAATTCTATAAAATTATTTCTAGAACCAGAATTATATTCACAATGTACAATCGTAGAAAAAAAAAAACGAAATGACAGTGTCACTGTACTGTGAAACAAGAAAATCTGGCAAGACGCGCAATAAGTGCAAAGGAAAAAAATTACTGGAACGCAAGATGAAAGAAAAACACGAAAAACTTTGAGGACGAAACACTTTTCCGCACTCGCTAGTGAAACGTGTACAGGCGTCGCAATCAACATTAATCCTTCGTTATGAACAACATGTACCAACCAACAGAATAAAATGAAAGAAGAGGTTAAATTTAACCGTTTCTCACGAAAGATGGGCACAAAATGGGCACCAAAATATTTATCACCTTTGAAAGCAATGCTACATGCCACATACCACTGAACGAATGCAACAGCCAAACAAGAAAACTTATTTCAATTACATTTTAGCACATCTACCATATGATCCGCAGAACTGTCACTCCTTCCCGACCGTTCCTATAAAAATGAGTGGCGGGACACAGACAGTACTGTAATACTTCATGACCCATGTAGTGATTTCCCGTGGTAATGCGATTGGGGTACAAATAAATATCAACCCAATAAAATTTTAACTTCCTCCTGAAGTACAAGTTTTCTCGATTTTAAGAGTGACATTTCTTCATCTTACACAACAACAATAAATTTTAAAGATCGTTTAATTGGATTGTGAGTAAACGTATTTTCTTGTGACAAAGAAATACTTTCGAATATGCCTTCAGTAGATCCTATGTAAATGGCCGCTGCTGTTTACAATGCAAAGGGCTTTACCACTACTCATTCTATCGCATATACTGGCTGCACGTTGTGAAATTTAGCACCTTCAACAAAAAATTTTACGTTATAATAGTCACGTTAAGAAAGGGATACATGCATTAATTAAGCCAACTACTAGCACGAGCCAACTTTTATTTTTATGTTGCGAGAACTGGTCAATCACCTCTAACGCTCTACACTACTTTACAAAACTAATAGTACACAACAAATTCAGTCAGTCTTCAAGAATATTGCCAAAACCAAGCAGCGTCCTAATTGTAAGACAATGGTGGACAGATATTTACTGTCTGGTACAAATGATCTATGCAAGTGGTTGTAAAAATGATCAGAGTAACTAAATGTAGTGCAATGACCAAGCTGCGCAGTACCTATGACGATAAATACTAAACAAAAATTTGTGATGCTTCTCCCGTAGCAGTAAATGATCGTGCCTCTTAGCACCATTGTTACCTCTGCATTTTGTAATTCTCTGCTACATTCCAGCACATGTGTGATTATAAAGTCAGTTATAGTTCGCTAAATTTTGCAGTGCGGCGACGTACTGTTCTTTGCAAGGCTTTTAACGCTTCTCATGTGGTTATGTGCAAAGCTGTGAAAATGACATGTCTTAATGATATTCCCATAAATGTGCTAGCATGCAGAAAATGTTATGAAGAAAAATCTAACTTATTCTCTGAGAAGACTGTCACTACCCCAGTTTCAAATCAGGTGCTGCTGACGGGTGGTCCACCGCAACCACTTTTTAGCTACTCAGCTTAAAAAATATGGTGCCAGCACCTTTTGCTGCACACACTGCAAAAGAACTCTTTAATATTCCATTTACTAATACTGGGATACAGGCAGCTTCGGTTTGAAAAACAAATGCGGAACCAAGAGCTGGGGTTGAACGAATAAATTATTTTCATGGTAATTTTTTCGAAGACATACGGCTTCTTTAATTGCCTATTTTCAATTTGATTGTTACTCAATTTACCACATCCACATACTTAACAGGGCGCACTCGCTAAGGCATACAACTGTGTGGGCTAATAAAACTGTCAACAAACTTATCGCGTAATTTAACAAGAAACCAATTCTATTAACATCAAGCGTATACTGCATATAGAAGAAAACTGACAGATGACCTAATCTGATGGCATGGTACCATGAGCGTTTTTTGAGACACGATGACAATGCGAGAAGAAAAAGTAGTATAAATGCTGTTGCTTATCATTCTTTCTTATTCCCTATCGGTTAACCCAAGCGGCGGTCTTTCTTTCTGAACTGTAGCTTTCCACCGGATGGACGCACACGTAGAGGTAACAGAAAAGGCGCGGTACAACTACAGCACACTGACTCTGCACCAACTACATGGAAAACAAAGAACGTCGCTGCGAAACTGCTGTTATTACAGAATATCACAACTATCTTGTCTCAAATTGGGCGCAACAACGATTAAATAAGTTTTAATATACCCACAACACAGGCAACTCGCAACTTTTTCTATAAAGAAGACTCTTTTCCAATCAAGACCACGACATAACCGAGATTCATCTTGCCTTGTGGTGTACACAGTCACACTGGGTGAGACAGCCGTTTTTATGTTAAATTATTTGTAACTACTACTCACGTACGTAACGCCAGCAACATTACCACACCAACAAAGCTGTGCCGACGCGCGGCAACTGTCACATACACTTCGACACTTAACCACCAGGGCGTGCGGCGGTTGCAGCAGACGGTGGCGCTTCCTTGCGACGGGTCAATAGAAACAAATAACGAATGCGACGCGCGAAGAATCTTGTAGTACGCATTGTGGTACCCAATCATGTATTTTATCTTTCAATTATTCGACTGAAGTTGCCGTGTTTTACGCGTCAAACTAAAATACCCATGTCTGGTACTAACCTATGTTTTAATAATAACGCTGAACAGTGTGTCACGTAGTTGAAGTCAATAGAACCAAGGAAATAACAAAATGAATTGTAAAATTTTATTTGCTCCATCCGAAATGGTTGGAGGACGCCTGTGAATCTAAAAACAGCAGGACTGTTTATGTGGCAACTTATCTGCAACGATTTTCTTTTTATTTATATTTTACATGAGGCATTTCGGTAAATAATTGTCGTTTTCAAGTGTAATATGCTATTATTCACTATGTTTTCGATGTATATGTTGCTGCTTTGCTCTGTCGTATTCATGGTAACGTATTGAAAAAGCACCTTTTTTTCCAGTTGTCGTGTTGCCAACTCAGTCCATTTTTCGTATTGCTGTCCTTAAGTAAATTAAATAATTTATCGTAATTCAAGTTTTTATTAAAATATCAACGTACAAATAAGAAATTTCATTGGGTTAATACTGGAATTAATATTGTGGATGGACTTTTAGAATAGAAAGCTCAATACACTGTTTAACAATCAATTTTCTGACTATTACTACCCACTGCACGAAGTCCAAGAGGTTGCAGGAGCCGAAGGACCCATGTATACTGCCAATAATATTTTATAGCTGAGAGGCATGGGCATTAAATGAGTTCATTGTCAGAAAACTTATAGTAGTCCAAAGAGGTATAGAAACATCGATTTTGGACAACACAAAGGCAGAATGAAAGTAGTTGATATCAGATAGATAACAAAGATCACTCACATAATGGACAACTGAATACCTTGAAATGGCAGTAAGCTGGTCATTGTTGCTTGAAGGAAGAAGCCCGGATCTAGCGGGCAAACTGGAGCGCCAAATTCATATTCTTGAAAAAACGCTGTTTCACAAAGTGCCTAGCATTCAGCAACGTTGGTCTAGCGATTATTCATATAATTTTGAAACGCATCCCAGTTTCTTCCTGAACATTTTTGACTACATTCTAAGTTGTTTTCTGAATGAATCATAAGTTGATTTTTGAATATGTGGATATGAGTCTTGCTTATTTAGCGTGTGTTACAATCGCTGCAATATTAGGAAAACATATTTCGTTTTATCAAGGAGACTGACAAAACAGACATAATCGAATCAAGGAACAACATCAGTCTTGGGTATTACCCATACTATCATCTTTTTCAGTATTCGACAATGAAATGTTGATTTTTCATGTAGCAACACGTTTGATGAACTTTGATGAGGTAATGGATTCTTTTGCAGAGAGGCAAGCACGCCAGGTAAAGCTGTAGCAAGATTAGAGAGAAAAAATCCTGGGACCTAAGGGTTGAAGAAATGTGTGCTGTCTTGCTTGTCTCTCGCTGTTACTGGTTTCATGTTTCCTCCATTTAATTTTATGTCACTCAAAAGAGAAAGTTATTAGCTATTGGGCAATAAGGAGTGCAAATTTTCTGAAGAGTTCTTATTCTCTGGGCAACAAATAATTCCATCCAGTTTTAACTCTGAGCTATTTAAAGTGGGGTAGGATGTTGAACTGGCCGATTGGAGGCAAGAGATACATCACTGGGCATTTTAATTTCCACTGTCCTGAATATAGGTTTTATGGCTTCCATTACAAAATATATAGGTTAAAATTCCAAAGAACGAAACACAGAGACGTGTGATGGAAGAATACTGCGTGAAGAGGCGTGGCACTGCATTTCGGCACACTCCAGACTAAGTAACACGTCTTACATGTTCTCGAACATATATGGTTTGTATATCAGATGCTTCGAAAAGAAGTGCGTTACAAAAGGAACATTTTTTTTTTTTTTGTTTTTTTTTTTTGACATCCTACCTCAAACGCTCGAGGGGAGGGTGGAGATACAGGGGTGTCACTATCAAGGTTTTTCCCCAGTTCATCGGAAATATCTTAGATCTGGACCTGCTAAGAAAATATGGTAGGTGATCGAAACAAGTACTAGACTGGAGCTCAAATTACCAAAAGACCAAGGGGAAGATCACCAGACAGATGGGTCAGAGACTTAAAGAAGACAGTCAGACAACTGCCAACGGGAAACTCAAGATCAGCAGAAATGGAAGAATGTCCAGGGATCCTACGTTGCATACTGACTCAAATAGGCCACATCACCAAGTGATCGAATTGGCTGATGATGATGATGATTGTGTGTCATCTGAAGCAATAAGAGTCTGCAGCAGGACCTCCATGGGTTGACTGAACAATCACACTTGCTACAAAACAGTCTGCAAAGCTATTAGAACCATTCTTTTTCTGAGTAATACACTGGTAGCAGTCACTAACTACTTTAAGTGCATCTATTTAACTATTTTTCATTCTGAATAAGAAGTTAGTTTTCTTATATGTGTGTTCATTTTGTTAAAAAAATGTTGAAGAAACCTCCACATACACAACTGTTTAGCCCCTTACTGCGTGAAAAAATGTCACATGTTAACTTCAGTGTCCTGACGTCTGGAAAAATATGTAAAAAATTCTCTCTCTTATGTGTGGTTCGTTAGTTTTTGTTTAAGGGTTTGTGGCATTTTTGGGACAGCTTGCAGTTACTCCCAACATTTTGTGATACTAGTTTCACACTGGATGAGAAAACACTTAGAAAATATATAAGATATAAACATACGAGGAAGTGCAAAATGACTAAGCAGGGATGGCTAGAGGACAAATGTAAGGATGTAGAGGCTTGTCTCACTAGGGGTAAGATAGATACTGCCTACAGGAAAATTAAAGAGACCTTTGGAGAGAAGAGAACCACTTGTATGAATATCAAGAGCTCAGATGGCAACCTAGTTCTAAGCAAAGAAGGGAAGGCAGAAAGGTGGAAGGAGTATATAGAGGGTTTATACAAGGGCAATGTACTTGAGGACAATATTATGGAAATGGAAGAGGATGTAAATGAAGACGAAATGGGAGATAAGATACTGCGTGAAGAGTTTGACAGAGTACTGAAAGATCTGAGTCGAAACAAGGCCCCAGGAGTAGACAACATTCCATTAGAACTACTGATGGCCTTGGGAGAGCCAGTCATGGCAAAACTCTACCATCTGGTGAGCAAGATGTATGAGACAGGTGAAATACCCTCAGACTTCAAGAAGAATATAATAATTCCAATCCCAAAGAAAGCAGGTGTTGACAGATGTGAAAATTACTGAACTATCAGTTTAATAAGTCACAGCTGCAAAATACTAACGCGAATTCTTTACAGACGAATGGAAAAACTGGTAGAAGCGGACCTCGGGGAAGATCAGTATGGATTCCGTAGAAATACTGGAACACGTGAGGCAATACTAACCTTACGACTTATCTTAGAAGAAAGATTAAGAAAAGGCAAACCTACGTTTCTAGCATTTGTAGACTTACAGAAAGCTTTTGACAATGTTAACTGGAATACTCTCTTTCAAATTCTGAAGGTGGCAGGGGTAAAATACAGGGAGCGAAAGGCTATTTACAATTTGTGCAGGAACCAGATGGCAGTTATAAGAGTCGAGGGGCATGAAAGGGAAGCAGTGGTTGGGAAAGGAGTGAGACAGGGTTGTAGCCTCTCCCCGATGTTATTCAATCTGTATATTGAGCAAGCAGTAAAGGAAACAAGAGAAAAATTCGGAGTAGGTATTAAAATTCATGGAGAAGAAGTAAAAACTTTGAGGTTCGCCGATGACATTGTAATTCTTTCAGAGACAGCAAAGGACTTGGAAGAGCAGTTGAACGGAATGGACAGTGTCTTGAAAGGAGGATTATGGAATGTAGTCGAATTAAGTCGGGTGATGCTGAGGGAATTAGATTACGAAATGAGACACTTAAAGTAGTAAAGGAGTTTTGCTATTTAGGGAGTAAAATAACTGATGATGGTCGAAGTAGAGAGGATATAAAATGTAGACTGGCAATGGCAAGGAAATCGTTTCTGAAGAAGAAAAATTTGTTAACATCGAGTATAGATTTAAGTGTCAGGAAGTCGTTTCTGAAATTATTTGTATGGAGTGTAGCCATGTATGGAAGTGAAACATGGACGATAAATAGTTCGGACAGGAGGAGAATAGAAGCTTTCGAAATGTGGTGCTACAGAAGAATGCTGAAGATTAGATGGGTAGATCACATAACTAATGAGGAGGTATTGAATAGAATTGGGGAGAAGAGGAGTTTGTGGCACAACTTGACGAGAAGAAGGGACCGGTTGGTAGGACATGTTCTGAGGCATCAAGGGATCACAAATTTAGCATTGGAGGGCAGCGTGGAGGGTAAAAATCGTAGAGGGAGACCAAGAGATGAATACACTAAGCAGATTCAGAAGGATGTAGGTTGCAGTAGGTACTGGGAGATGAAGAAGCTTGCACAGGATAGAGTAGCATGGAGAGCTGCATCAAACCAGTCTCAGGACTGAAGACCACAACAACAACAAACATACATTAGCAGAACTAAGTTTATTTTTTAAATAATTACAATTTCTGTTCATTAATTTATATGTTTATCAGAAATCAAACAAAATTATTTATCATTTAGTCTATTCGTTATGAAATTTAATCAAACAGTTTCTCTCCTTATTCAAACATAAAGATGCACTGCACTGCACTTCACACAGACTATGAAGAATTTTCCATTGCAATCTGTAAGCTTGGATCAACCACAGTTTGAGCCAGACTGGCATGTGACCTATGGGCCGGTCTGTCGTGCCTGACACTGTGGAAGATCTGTCACAGGACCCTTCTTCCTACTGTCCAGCTGTTTCTGGACTTCATTGCTTGGCTACCTCATTTCTTGAATAATGTTTTGCCCTTTTTACAGAGGGCATCTGCCACTGATACCTTCAAATCCACTAGGGTCATATAGTCTGTATTTCTCCTTCTCCATAGTAGTCAGCTATTAACACAAGCTAGATCAATTAGAAGAAAGAAAATCTTCAGGTACCCTTTTTTTTATCCGATTTGAATTCTGTAATATCCAAGCATAGAATCTAACAGATTGACACCACCCATGTACTCACCGTAGACCATCACAGAGCGTTGACAAGGTATCATTTTGTATTTCTTTTCCTTTCTGAAAAGCCTCTTATTTTCATCTTCTGGCTTGGATCCAACATATGTGGACAAAGTGTTGACTACTCTGTTGTCAAACCAGGTTACTACTGACAATTTTATACCATCTACTGTTGCTACCTTCTCCTTCATGCTACCTCGGCCATTCTTCTTCATTTCTGCCTCCTTAAGGAAAATGCAACCTGGTATGTGATTGGCATGGACTGTTCCTAATGACCATATTCCTTCCTTATGCAAATACACTTCCAAAGGTATACTAGTGAACCAATTGTCAAAAAACGATTGTTGTTCACATGTCTTGGGACTGTTTGTGTAAGATGCACAGCAACATTGCTGCTAACTTCTAGCTCCATAGTACCAGGCATTATAACATTATTCTGAGCTCCAGCAAAAATTTCGTAATCTTAGCTGAATCCTGACACCCCAACAAGAAAAAAAGCTTTGAGCCCCCATTTATGTGGATTACTAGGATTGTATTGTTTTAGTGAAGATCTGCACTTTGTTGGAATAATCTGTTCATCCATAGCTAAAAACTCCTCTTTTGGTACTCACAACAGTCTTTCATGCAACCGGTCTAGCAGTGGGCAAATTTTGGAAAGTTCATGGTAGGAGTCACAAGTGGGGACTAGATTACTGTTATCATAGAAGTATATGAAGCGTTTTATTTCTTCCCATCGGTTACAGCTCATTATGTCACTTGCAGCAGGGTGGCCCTGATGTTGAGACCAATAACGCCTTTTTGCTGGGAGCTGAATAATGGACATAAGCATGGTCATACCAATAAATTGTTTCATTTCTTCTACATTAACATTTACACTTTTACTGGGTTGGCATTCTACAGAATACAAATTAGTTAGTTTGTTTGTTTATGTACTGCACTATGCCTTCAGTAAAGAAAGACTGAAAATATTCCATAGGAGTGTTAAGATCCAATATATGCTCAGGAAGATTAGTATTACCGGTGAATTTTATCTCTTCATCTTTTCTAATCAAGTGTCCTACATTCCAGTGTATTGTAGGTTTCTCCACCTTAGCAGGAGGTTTTGAAATTCGTTGCTTTGCTCTAACCCTTTCTGCAATATAATTATCGTCAACGTTACCATCAGCAAAAAGCCTCATCTCACTGATATCTTCTGACTGATTCCACTTCTGGTAGCACCTTTCTTTTCTTTTAAGCTCTTAGGTCTGATATCATTATCACTATCTGATTCTGAAAAGCACAACATCTCCATTTTCAAAATACTGTTCTGCAGAAAATGTTTCATGATCTGACATATCTGGGTCTTTTCTAACATTTCCATCCTCAATAACTCTTATTGTGGCAGAAGAGCTGTAAAACTTTGTTACATTCATTGCATTAACACAGTTGAAAAGAGAAGATATATTTTACTGCCAAAGTTAGGTTATGATGAATGTTTACTTTATGTGACCAATAATGCATGTTGTGTCACGTGTGTCACAAACCAGTTTTTCAATATTATATGTATTCTAATTGACAAGTACACAAACTTACATCTTTACTATTATCCATAGATGTCCTTTCACCCCTAGAAATTATATAAACTCTAGATTAAAATGTTTAGTGCGTCAAATACAACTTTTCATATGACAGGACTGTACCGAGCGAGGTGGTGCAGTGGTTAGCACACCGGACTCGCATTCGGGAGGACGACGGTTCAATCCTGTGTCCGGCCATCCTGATTTAGGTTTTCCGTGATTTCCCTAAATCGTTTCAGGCAAATGCCGGGATGGTTCCTTTGAAAGGGCACGGCCGATTTCCTTCCCCATCCTTCCCTAACCCGAGCTTGCGCTCCGTCTCTACTGACCTCGTTGTCGACAGGACGTTAAACACCACTAACCTATGACAGGACTGAACGTAAACAGCTCACAGCACAAAGCAAAGATTCTTACACATAGCTCCTTACTCTCACAACAGATGGCATTTGTTGTTTGCAGAGATATTCTTAACAGTGTACCGTATCTGTCCCAACATGCATTTACAAAATATATTTTCAAATATGAGCTTCACAATGAGGAAAATGGCATGTGCCATATGTGACCCAGTATGCAGTAAGACGTTAGAGAAAAATGGTTTAAGGATAAAGACTTAAAAGTCTGGATTCAAAAGGTGCCGACAGATAAAACAAAACTGTGATGTCATTTTTGTCGGTGCCCTCTCCATTGAGATGATATGTTAGATTTGATGGATGTTGCAAATCAGGTAGTATATTCCATATAAGCTGGCAAAATACAGTATAAAAGTATACACACACTGTGATGGTAGAATTCTGTACACCATAAATATGCGAGTAAAAGCAGCCAAACAGCGTGCTAATCCATATCAAATACCCAATTATACATGGAATGTTGTATTATTACGAATTCAATCCACTGACAACAGAGGCAGAAACATGACAGTGGACAACAGTTCTATATATACATCCATTGCTAACGAACTGTACACTAATCATCCAATCACAGCAGTAGGTACTCCTTAAAGGAATGGGAAAGAAATTCTGTCAGAACCGCTATCAATAAAGGGAATGCCAGTAAATGATAGGATCTTTGGATTTGGAGAGAAACAGGGTAGCGGCTGCCTCCTTTGCTCATAAAACAAGAAACATAAAAAGAATATGCTAATGGTATCTACCATGCATATAAATAAACCGGAAGTGATTAAATTCTACAATCTCGCAAAAATAGGTGTGGATGTTGTTGATCACCTGAAATCGGAATATTCTGTTTCAAGAAAAGGCAACTGCTGGTCTCTTACATAGTACCTCCTCCCTCTCCCCCAATTTGCTGAACATTGGAGCAATAAATGCTAAAATAATATACAAAATTAATACAAAGGACTTAATTCCAAGGAGAAGATTCCTTGCAGAACTGAGTATGTGCTGACAGAAGCACATATGACCAAACACATGTCAACTCCTAGCATTCCATACCACCTGAAGGGGAAAATATAAGGTCTTGTAGATACCCACAACCTACCTAGAGCAGAAGGAGCAAGTGAAAAGTGAATCAAAATGAAAACCAAGCTGTCACTACTGCTGTAAAAGGGAAAATGGACACACAGCCACAACCATCTTTCTTCCAGTCCTATTTATAAAGAACATACAGCAACAAGTGTTCATGCTTGCCTTGTGTGTACGTCACAAGAAGGTAAATCTGATTCAGATCAGTAAAATGGGAGAGAAAGTAATGTTACTAGTTATGTGAATGTGCGAACCATTCAACAAAACAACATCGATATGGGCTTTCGGAGCCAAACACTCACTAGTTTATCCTTGATGTCTGCACAACACAAAGCTGTACACCTTGTCTGGGCCCATCAACACTGACATTGAACTGGGATGATTGGGGACATGTTCGAATCTACACAGAGTACGCGAAAGAACTTGCCCCCCCCCCCCCCCCCCCCTTCTAACAGCCATGTACCGCAAGTCTCTAGAGGAACGGAAGGTTCCAAATGATTGGAAAAGAGCACGGGTAGTTCCAGTTTTCAAGAAGGGTCGTCGAGCAGATGTGCAAAACTGTAGGCCTATATCTCCGACATTGATCTGTTGAAGAATTTTAGAACATGTTTTTTGCTCGCGTATCATGTCATTTCTGGAAACCCAGAATCTACTCTGTAGGAATCAACATGGATTCCGGAAACAGCAATCGTGTGAGACCCAACTCGCTTTATTTGTTCATCAGACCCAGAAAATATTAGATACAGGCTCCCAGGTAGATGCCATTATCCTTGACTTCCGGAAGGCGTTCGATACAGTTCCGCACTGTCGCCTGATAAAGTAAGAGCATACGGAATATCAGACCAGTTGTGTGGCTGGATTGAAGAGTTTTTAACAAACAGAACACAGCATGTTGTACTCGATGGAGAGACGTCTACAGACGTTAAAGTAACCTCTGGCGTGCCACAGGGGAGTGTTATGGGACCAATGCTTTTCACAATATATATAAATGACCTAGTAGATAGTGTCTCAAGTTCCATGCGGCTTTTCACGGATGATGCTGTAGTATACAGAGAAGTTTCAGCATTAGAAAGTTGCAGCGAAATGCAGGAAGATCTGCAGCGGATAGGCACTTGGTGCAGGGAGTGGCAGCTGACCCTTAACATAGACAAATGTAATGTATTGTGAATACATAGAAAGAAGGATCCTTTATCGTATGATTATATGATAGCGGAACAAACACTGGTAGCAGTTACTTCTGTAAAATATCTGGGAGTATGCGTACGGAAAGATTTGAAGTGGAATGATCATATAAAATTAATTGTTGCTAAGGTGGGTGCCAGGTTGAGATTCGTTGGGAGAGTCATTAGAAAATGTAGTCCATCAACAAAGGAGGTGGTTTACAAAACACTAGTTCGACCTGTACTTGAGTATTGCTCATCAGTGTGGGATCCATACCAGGCCGGGTTGACAGAGGAGATAGCGAAGATCCATGGAAGAGCAGCATGTTTCATCACAGGATTATTTGGTAAGCATGATAGTGTTATGGAGATGTTTAGCAAACTCAAGTGGCAGACTCTGCAAGAGAGATGCTCTACATCGCGGTGTAGCTTGCTGTCCAGGTCTCGAGAGGGTGCGTTTCTGGATGAGGTATCGAATATATTGCTTCCACCTACTTATCCCTCCTGAGGAGATCACAAATGTAAAATTAGAGAGATTAGAGCGCGCACGGAGGCTTTCCGGCAGTCGTTCTTCCTGCGAACCATACACGACTGGAACAGGAAACGGAGGTAATGACAGTGGCACGTAAAGTGCCCTTCGACACACACCGCTGAGTGGCTTGCGGAGTATAAATGTAGATGTATGTCAGCAGGGGATTGTTCAAGCTGGTGGATGTTCTGTAATGGTGAGGGGCATGTGCGGTTGTGGGGATTGTGCGGTTGGAGTGATATGGGGGCCCCTGATACGTCTAGATATGATTCTGATAGGTGACACACATTTAAGCATCCATTCACGTCCAGTGTGCATTCTGACGGACTTGGGCAATTCCAGCAGCACAATTTGACACCCCTCATGTCCATAATTGCTGGAGAGTAGCTCAAGGAATACTCTTCTGGGTTTAAACACTTCTGCTGGCCACCAAACTCCCCAAACATGGACATTATTGAGCATATCTGGGATGCCTTGCAACAGGTTGTTAAGAAGAGATCTTCACCCCCTCATACTCTTATGGATATTCCCCCTCACACTATTTTAGACATTAGTCAAGTCCATGCCACAAAGTGCTGCGACAATGACTGCGTGCTCATGGGGGCCCTTCATGATATTAGGCAAGTGTACCAGTTTCTTTGGCTCTTCAGTGTAGAACACTACAGTGACCCATTACTGATTACTGCTCGAGTGTTTTGGATCCACACCAGTCAGATTAAAGGAAGAGATCGAAGCAATTCAAAGGTTGGCTGCTAGATTTACTACCAGCAGATTCGATCAATATGTGAATGTTACTGAGATGCTTCCCAAAAGGGAAGATGACACTATTTTTGCAGAACACTACTGAAATAATTTAGAAAACCAGCATTTGAAGCTGAGTGCAGAACAATTTTACTATCGCAAACATACATTTCTTGTAAGGTCCATGAAGATAAGGTAAGAAAAATTAGGGCTTGTATGGATGCATATAGGCAGTCGTTTTTCTCTAGCTCTGTTTGCAAGTGGAACAGGAGAGGAAGTGACTAGCAGTGGTACAAGGTACCTCCCTCCATGCACCCTACAGTAGCTTTCAGATTATGTATGTTGACAGAACTACTGCTTATTGAAATATTTTTATGTTATGCAATACTTACATTTCATTGTTTGTTTGTTTGTAATGTAATTGGATACATAAAAAATCTACTCACCAGGCAGCAGCAGCAGGAGAAGACATAAAAAAAAGTTTTTATGCATGCAGGCTTTCACAGCCAGTGGCTGCTGCTTCTGGCAGAAGGGTTGAAGGGAAAGGAAGCGGGGTGAAGGAAAAGGACTGGAGAGGTTTAGGAAAAGGGGCACAGTTCAGTTTTCCTATGTTTAGTCCAGCATTGCCTAATGCTGTCTTTGAAAATCTGAACAATTTCCGGTTCCATCAATTTAATCTTACTCTCATCTTCTACATTTCCAACCTTTCTGCAGTTTCTGAACTTTTAACTCTCAGTTACCAGTGAATTATGCTCAGAATCCATATCTGTTACTGGAAATATCTTAAATTTAAAATCTGGTTTTTGGAATAGTTGTCTTCCAATAGATAATCAGTCTGATACCTTCCACAGTACCCAGGTCTCAGCCACTACTAGTATCTTCTTACATGATTCTTAAACCAAGTATTAGCACCGATTAAATTATGCTCTGTGCAAAATTCTTCCTTCTTGATTTCTTTCACCCAGTCCAGCTTCTATTTTTTTTCTTTTCTTCCTTTTTTTTACTATCAAATTCCAGTCACCTATAACAATTAAATTTTCATTTCCCTTGACTATCTGAATAATCCCCCCCATGAACCATGGACCTTGCCGTTGGTGGGGAGGCTTGCGTACCTCAGCGATACTGATAGCCGTACCGTAGGTGCAACCACAACGGAGGGGTATATGTTGAGAGGCCAGACAAACGTGTGGTTCCTGAAGAGGGGCAGCAGCCTTTTCAGTAGTTGCAAGGGCAACAGTCTGGATGATTGACTGATCTGGCCTTGTAACAATAACCAGAACGGCCTTGCTGTGCTGGTACTGCGAACGGCTGAAAGCAAGGGGAAACTACAGCCGTAATTTTTCCCGAGGGCATGCAGCTTTACTGTATGATTACATGATGATGACGTCCTCTTGGGTAAAATATTCCGGAGGTAAAATAGTCCCCCATTCGGATCTCCGGGCGGGGACTACTCAAGAGGATGTCGTTATCAGGAGAAAGAAAACTGGCGTTCTACGGATCGGAGCGTGGAATGTCAGATCCCTTAATCGGGCAGGTAGGTTAGAAAATTTAAAAAGGGAAATGGATAGGTTGAAGTTAGATATAGTGGGAATTAGTGAAGTTCGGTGGCAGGAGGAACAAGACTTCTGGTCAGGTGACTACAGGGTTATAAACACAAAATCAAATAGGGGTAATGCAGGAGTAGGTTTAATAATGAATAGGAAAATAGGAATGCGGGTAAGCTACTACAAACAGCATAGTGAACGCATTATTGTGGCCAAGATAGATACGAAGCCCACGCCTACTACAGTAGTACAAGTTTATATGCCAACTAGCTCTGCAGATGACGAAGAAATTGAAGAAATGTATGATGAAATAAAAGAAATTATTCAGATTGTGAAGGGAGATGAAAATTTAATAGTCATGGGTGACTGGAATTCGAGTGTAGGAAAAGGGAGAGAAGGAAACATAGTAGGTGAATATGGATTGGGGGACAGAAATGAAAGAGGAAGCCGCCTGGTCGAATTTTGCACAGAGCACAACATAATCATAACTAACACTTGGTTTAAGAATCATGAAAGAAGGTTGTATACATGGAAGAACCCTGGAGATACTAAAAGGTATCAGATAGATTATATAATGGTAAGACAGAGATTTAGGAACCGGGTTTTAAATTGTAAGACATTTCCAGGGGCAGATGTGGACTCTGACCACAATCTATTGGTTATGACCTGTAGATTAAAACTGAAGAAACTGCAAAAAGGTGGGAATTTAAGGAGATGGGACCTGGATAAACTAAAAGAACCAGAGGTTGTACAGAGATGCAGGGAGAGCATAAGGGAGCAATTGACAGGAATGGGGGAAATAAATACAGTAGAAGAAGAATGGGTAGCTTTGAGGGATGAAGTAGTGAAGGCAGCAGAGGATCAAGTAGGTAAAAAGACGAGGGCTAGTAGAAATCCTTGGGTAACAGAAGAAATATTGAATTTAATTGATGAAAGGAGAAAATATAAAAATGCAGTAAGTGAAACAGGCAAAAAGGAATACAAACGTCTCAAAAATGAGATCGACAGGAAGTGCAAAATGGCTAAGCAGGGATGGCTAGAGGACAAATGTAAGGATGTAGAGGCCTATCTCACTAGGGGTAAGATAGATACCGCCTACAGGAAAATTAAAGAGACCTCTGGAGATAAGAGAACGACTTGTATAAATATCAAGAGCTCAGATGGAAACCCAGTTCTAAGCAAAGAAGGGAAAGCAGAAAGGTGGAAGGAGTATATAGAGGGTCTATACAAGGGCGATGTACTTGAGGACAATATTATGGAAATGGAAGAGGATGTAGATGAAGATGAAATGGGAGATATGATACTGCGTGAAGAGTTTGACAGAGCACTGAAAGACCTGAGTCGAAACAAGGCCCCCGGAGTAGACAATATTCCATTGGAACTACTGACGGCCGTGGGAGAGCCAGTCCTGACAAAACTCTACCATCTGGTGAGCAAGATGTATGAAACAGGCGAAATACCCTCAGACTTCAAGAAGAATATAATAATTCCAATCCCAAAGAAAGCAGGTGTTGACAGATGTGAAAATTACCGAACTATCAGCTTAATAAGTCACAGCTGCAAAATACTAACACGAATTTTTTACAGACGAATGGAAAAACTAGTAGAAGCCAACCTCGGGGAAGATCAGTTTGGATTCCGTAGAAACACTGGAACACGTGAGGCAATACTGACCTTACGACTTATCTTAGAAGAAAGATTAAGGAAAGGCAAACCTACGTTTCTAGCATTTGTAGACTTAGAGAAAGCTTTTGACAATGTTGACTGGAATACTCTCTTTCAAATTCTAAAGGTGGTAGGGGTAAAATATAGGGTGCGAAAGGCTATTTACAATTTGTACAGAAACCAAATGGCAGTTATAAGAGTCGAGGGACATGAAAGGGAAGCAGTGGTTGGGAAGGGAGTAAGACAGGGTTGTAGCCTCTCCCCGATGTTGTTCAATCTGTATATTGAGCAAGCAGTAAAGGAAACAAAAGAGAAATTCGGAGTAGGTATTAAAATTCATGGAGAAGAAATAAAAACTTTGAGGTTCGCCGATGACATTGTAATTCTGTCAGAGACAGCAAAGGACTTGGAAGAGCAGTTGAATGGAATGGACAGTGTCTTGAAAGGAGGATATAAGATGAACATCAACAAAAGCAAAACAAGGATAATGGAATGTAGTCTAATTAAGTCGGGTGATGCTGAGGGAATTAGATTAGGAAATGAGGCACTTAAAGTAGTAAAGGAGTTTTGCTATTTGGGGAGCAAAATAACTGATGATGGTCGAAGTAGAGAGGATATAAAATGCAGGCTGGCAATGGCAAGGAAAGCGTTTCTGAAGAAGAGAAATTTGTTAACATCCAGTATTGATTTAAGTGTCAGGAAGTCATTTCTGAAAGTATTCGTATGGAGTGTAGCCATGTATGGAAGTGAAACATGGACGATAAATAGTTTGGACAAGAAGAGAATAGAAGCTTTCGAAATGTGGTGCTACAGAAGAATGCTGAAGATTATATGGGTAGATCACATAACTAATGAGGAAGTATTGAATAGAATTGGGGAGAAGAGAAGTTTGTGGCACAACTTGACCAGAAGAAGGGATCGGTTGGTAGGACATGTTCTGAGGCATCAAGGGATCACCAATTTAGTATTGGAGGGCAGCGTGGAGGGTAAAAATCGTAGAGGGAGACCAAGAGATGAATACACTAAGCAGATTCAGAAGGATGTAGGTTGCAGTAGGTACTGGGAGATGAAAAAGCTTGCACAGGATAGAGTAGCATGGAGAGCTGCATCAAACCAGTCTCAGGACTGAAGACCACAACAACAACAACATCTGAATAATTTCTTTTATCTCATCATATTTCAATCTCTTCATTATCTGTGGAGCTACCAGTAGGTGGCATATAAATTTGTACTACTGCAGTGGACATTAGCTTTGTTATTAGTTCCTCCATGTCCGTATCATGCTGCTGATTCCGCAACTCACGTTCAATTGATGAAAAGCTGCATCAGTTGCCCCCACTCCCCCTATTTTCTTTTTTAGAACTTTATTAACTTCACACGACTGGTTTCAGTCCTTATATTAGGCCTTTATCAAGTGTGGAAGTTATGCTGTAGAGAAGCAACATTGAAGAATCTGCATGGTTTTGGATCGATCCAATTTGGAATAGAAAAATGCCAACGCAGACATATGCTGTATAGATAAATACCTTTATTAAAAATGTGACTTGTCCTTTACATTTACAAAATGTCATGTACAATTTATTTTTCTGCATATATGATTCATATTTTACTTTACTTTTATCTTTAGAATCCTCTTTAGGTTTCAACCCAACACTACCGCACCAATATAAAAAGGATTTGCACCTTGAAATAATTTGTTCACTGCATTACAAAGAGTTTTTAGATTAGGCAACGCTGTAACCTTACTACTACCAGCAGGCTGACTAGGGTTACTGTATGTTACAAACTTCCACCTGCTTTTACCAATATAAACCCTCCAAGGAACAACAGATGAGTCAAATCCCTCAATACTAAACTGACCCAATTTACTATTATATTCAACTCTCATCTTTTCCAGTGGTCCCTGTTCTTCAAAGACTTTCTAATAGGCACACATGTCACATATAATCAGTTTGCACATGAAACCTATAAACATACATGACAATCTTATTAGTTATTACATTGTTATACTTATTAGTGCGGAACGCCATCTCATTGTATTATTTGACATTGCTTCCCTATAGCATAACTTTCAGTTAGACTGCATAATGGTCTCATACAAAGCCCAAAATTGGTTATAGGAACTTAATAAAGTTCTTAAAAAAAAAGCAACTGGAGCAGCTTTAATGAAATGTTAGCTTTGTTCTACCTTGGCTACAAAAATGAATAAATTTTATTATTCATAGTAGCTTACCTGAGTTCCTATTTTCTTGTCCATTATTAGATTACTCCTGCATTACTCCTATTTGATTTTGTATTTATAACCCTGTACTCACTTAAGGAGTCTATTCTTTCAGATCCTGCACTTCACCAATTCCCACTATCTCTCATTCCAACATATCCCTACCTCTTTTCAAATTTTGTAACCGTCTACAGATCAAAGGCTCTAACAGTCCATGCTGCAAACCAAACAATGCCAGTTTTGCTTCCCGCCCAAAGAACTGAATGGGGACTACTTTACTTCTGGAATATTTTATCCAAGAAGATGACATTATCATTCAACTGTACAGAAGAGCTGCAGGCCCTCAGGCAGAAGAAAGTCTGTAATTTCCCCTTAAATTTACTGTGTGTTAAATATTAGCTAGTTCCAGTAATTGCTATTTTACAGTGTTTACCCCAAATTTGTCTAGTGTCTTGTTCTTTTTGTTTTCACAGTTGTACCTCCAACCAGTCTGTGAAACTCTTTCCACAAAAGCATTTTATTTATTTACTTTTTGTTTTAGTTTTCACAGAAGGTTTTGTTGTCATACTCTTGCGCGATGTTTTGCAAAAGGAATATTTTATTTACCTTACTTGTCTGAAAATAGGCAAGAAATCCCTTTCCTCAGACTTAAATTAAATGATTTCTTTAACTTTAACTACTAGAATGAGTACTTCACATGTCACATAAAATGTACTTTCACAACTTTATTGCAGATTCTTCCTTTCATCACTGCAGCAGATTCATCATGTCGTTTTTCCATTAGGAAAATACTTTTGTAGAAATTTTTGTAGTTGGGATTCAAATAATGTTAATCAGGAAAAATTATGCATAAAGTTAAATTCAAAGGTGTTAAATTTAAAGATTAATTTTCATCCCCACAGCAGAGCGTGCACTTATATTAAACTTCCTGGCACATTAAAACTGTGAGCTGGACTGGGACTCGAATCTAGGACCTTTGCCTTTAAAGGTCCCAGGTTTGAGTCCACATCTAGTGCACAGTTTTAATCTGCCAGGAAGTTTCAAGTCAGTGCACACTTCACTGCAGAGTAAAAATGCATTCTGGAAACACTCTTTGCAATTTCTGTTCTTCCAGGAGTGCTAGCCCAACATATGCAGGAGACCTTCTGCCAAGTTCAGATGGTAGCAGACAAGTACTAGTGGAGTGAAGCTGTGAAAGCAGGTCATGAGTCTTGCTTAGATAGGTAAGCTGGTAAAGCACTTGCCTGGGAAAGGCAAAGATCCCAGGTTCGAGTCCCAGTCTGGCACAGAATTTTAATCTGCCAGGATGTTTCAAAGCAAATGATGTTTCTGAACTGGGATAAATTATAAGGAGAGCTTAGTAAAAATTACAAAAAAACTTGGTACGCATATTTGATAACAGAAATAAATCTTTCAATTTTTGCAGGTGATGCACCTTATTTTAACATAAGTGATTTGACCAATTCTGCATACATTTTGTGTGTTACAAATATTTTAAATACAAAATAGGATAATATATTCACAATTAGACTGATGCTGAGTGAAGGCAAATATAATGTTCAACCTCCTTAGGACATTTACCATAATTTATCAACAATTTAAAAGCCTATATTGCTTCACATGGTGCAAAGTTGGTGGCAAAAATAACTACTGGAATTCATCATCATGCTCTTCAAGCCATCATGTAATTGTTGTGACTCATGTGGAAAAAGAAATGTCTGGTAACAAAGACATGAGACATAAAAATAAAAGTTGTTAATAATAATACCAATGTAGTCCACACAATTATGATGGCTTTAGTAATACCACAGGACCCATGCAGAATAATACTTAGGGATTGCCTGAAGATTTGTTGTGTTAACATGACTGTCAACATCGATATATAGTGAACACTATCTGGCCAACCAGGAAACATTTCCACAGTTCAATGACCAATAATGATGTTCACATTTTCACTGTCACTATGACTTAATAGTAATGTGTTAAAAAGTTTCATTGGCTGAACAATTCAAGTTTACTGGTATATTATACATAAAATTGAATTATAAAAGTACTCATCTTTCCTCCATCCTCTTTTCTTTTCATGTATTTTGTATCATTGTAAGGATGACAATTTAGATTCATTAGATCTTAGTAATTATCACAGTTGCCTGTTTTTTTCTAGAATAAACTGTGTAAAACACAATTTGTTTATTCAACACAGACCAAAAACAGAATGAACAGAATTTATTGTTTGAAGCACAACACAGAGCATCCCTTCTGTTCGCATCCCTTCTGTTCCCATTTTCGATACAATTCCAGAAAAATGCCAGTGTAGCAAGTAACAAAATTTTACCATAAAGAATCTAAATTAGGTAGAGAGCTGTCACAACCTGGACAGCTGGCAATTCTCTGTGAGCAGGAGACCGAGGATAGAGAGTGGGTGAGTGGTCCAGTTTGTGTCAAAGGGCATCAATGGCACAGTGGTATATGCAAAAACTTTTGTCAAGTTTACAGATTTATAAAGTGTTTTCAGTGTGGGTGTAAGAGCGTGCCGCAAATAAATGCTGATGCCCCGTCAGCGAGACATGATGATGTCCCACAGGTCAGAGAGCAACGGCTGCACGTTGTGCTCGCAGCAGTTTTGGCATGAAGGTGTCATCAACTCAGATATTCTGCAGTACAGTGTGGCTCCCACATCAGCATTCTCATAGTCAGCCAGCCGCACACTCAGGTGAGGATAGCTGACTGTGGTGCAGAATGCTGGCTGTCATGAGGTCTGCGCCCTGGTTACCCACCACGGATCGACTAAGACTGGAACATATATTTGCGAGTCAACCAGGGGACAGCGTGTAGGTGCCGTATTTAGTCGGCCTGGAGACAACAGCTTGCAGACCATCCAAGGTATTCCTTCATGGAGGGGGGCTAGCAACACGATAGTCTTCACCTCATCCACAATGTTTCATTAGGCAGCAGCAGTAGACTACCATATACATCAGGTTGGTTACATCTCAGTGCTGAAGTCAGCAAGCAGATAGCAGGGAGACCATCACTGATCAGCCTATCATGGATTCACTGACACTCAGTGCACTGTTGTTCTCTCTCGTTCTAGTGGCATGGACAGAATGGCAGTATGAATGAATGTGTGTAGCTCTGAAAGTTTCACTATTTAAAGGACAGATCTTTCATCTATGGCAGGGTGGCTCTGGACGTATTAATGCATTTTTCCTTGTTTATCGTTCCTGTCAGTGCTCCTTGCCTCATTGTGATAAGTCAATAATTATTCTGGGTCTTCGAGCTCTGGTATTTCTGCCTATGTTTGACTTCACAGTGGTGCTCTGGTGCTGATGTTATTAAGTGTTACTCCACACTACCTTGTTATGTAGCACTGCAACATTTGCTATTTGGAGGTTGTGTGGCAATGCCCCTGACATCCATTACATCAGTAGTACATCATACTGGCGTTCCAACTGGCATGCCGGCTCAGAGCCAGCCTTCTCTGTTCTGAGCTTGCAGGCAAAAAGAGCTTAAAAAATTGCTCCTGGTATTAGTCAATCATCAGTTGATTGTACAATATCAGAATATGGGACAGCGAACAGATTTTTCTGAACTTACCTGTTTAGCAATACTATGCATGATCACAATTGTTTCATTTTTCCTGACAGACATTCCAAGAGCTCTTAGCCTAAAACATGGACAGCTAAATTTCTATAATCTTTGAAAAGTATGGCTCTGAACCTTCATAAATGTACATTTAGATGCTTTTTGTGATGATTGTATAAACAATCAAGTGTTAAGATTTTTGAAAGAAATGGACAAAACTTAATTATAAACTGAAAACTCCATCAAATATGAAGCCAGAGTCAGATTAAACATTAAGGATTCCCATTCATTTTCAAAGGTTAAGTAAAGGACTGATGAATTTAAGGATGGTAATGCATATGACCTATGAGACTCTCAGAGTGGCTTGATTAAATAGAATTTTCTCAGTTTTCAGACTGCTTCATTTGTAAATGATGTGGCTTTAAAACTGAGTAGTACTGTAGTAATTCACTGAAGATGATAAGCGCTCAGAATGTCTAAAAACATGGACAAACAATTAAACTGTGTAAAACATTCATATTGTTGTGCTCAATGTTTATCAAATTAGAGGGTACACAAGCTCACTGATATTGCTGACTTGACCGGTCATTTCCACCATATCACACAAAATTTTTAGTGTATAAAAGCTTCCCATTCAATGGGTGTCATGACAATTTGAATAAATGTCATTCAAGTATATTTTGATTAGTTTCAATAAAAGTCCATTGGGTTTATCTGGCATTTTGTATCAGCAGTTGAAATGTGGTTTCATCTCTGAAACTCAGAGAACAAGGAATGGTTGAAAAAGAGGGTAATATGAAATACAAAAAGGCAGCAAATAATGTAAAAACTTTTCTGTCAGCAGGACAAGTCGTGTTACTATTTTCTCTTATTCTGATGGTATGGTTGCCTACTTAAGGGCAAAAGTATTCCGTTTACTATTTAATAAACTGAAAGAGGAGGAAGAGGCAGAGGAGAAAAACATACATGGAACTTTTCGCACCCCACCCCCCCCCCCCCACCCCCTCTTCTCCTCCTCCTTGCACAGTGTATTTACATGAAACAGAGGCATCTGGTGTAGACCTGGCCTGAGAAATGCATCACTACATAATATTTATGAAGGAAGGCAAGTTTTCATGATCCCCATAACGGTTCTTTGTTTATGAACTACGCATTTCATTGATGTTGAAAAATATCACACCAATTCAACAGGAAGAAAACGTTTATGCATACTGTTTGAGGTAGCAAGTACTTGCCAGAATGTCCTCAAACCACAGTTGCATGACCTGCATAATTCCTTTCAAACATTGAATAGTGTGTTGGTTACCAGTTTCAGTGATTTTTACTTATAGAGAAATTCACTTACGAGCTAGAAGCAGGGCTAGGCGTCTCTGCATATTCATGGGCATCATAGAAATCTTCATCTTCAGAGCTAGAATATGATGTCTCTGGTACAGGAAGTGTCACTCCTCCACATGGAATATCTGTTCCACAATAATAAATTTAGATTAGTATATAATTCTGAAAATAACTCAAGGTGTGTGTGTGTGTGTGTGTGTGTGTGTGTGTGTGTGTGTGTGTGTGTGTGTGTAAAATCTATACTTCAGAGAGTATAAATGATAATTACTCCCAAAAAAAGTATCTATGTAACTGAAAGAAACCAGCAGTATGTTCAATTTCACTTGAACTACTCAAAAAAGGTACTATCAAAGAGTGAAATTAGATAATATCATGGAAATTGAACTAACTTAAAACATGCACTATAAAAGAATGAAAATAGACAGGTGTATGAACTTTATGAAGAATTTTAAGATACCTGCAATAAGCCAGAGAATAACATGAAATTGCAACCCGATTGTATTTCAAATACTACATCAAGTAGGCAGGAAAGAAAATAATCATGCTCATGCAGCATCTGGATAATGCACTATCAATGAGAAATTCAGAGATCCAGAGGATGTGCAAACCATTTAATATGGAAAGGACATGCAATAATCCAACTTCGAACCAAATACTAAATAGTTCAAATGAATTGGAAACCAACAGGAATCAAAATTTAGGGAATGGCTTTAAGAGTTCAAAGGCAGCACTTCATGCCAAATACAGAATGATCCAATAGTTGAAAGACGCTGTACCTGGTATAGTCCTTTGTTGTGGAGGTGGGACAGGAATGCGTGATTCTGTGCATTCAGAACCCAGTTCAACTCCTGTTTGAATAGACACAGAAGGGCTTGTGGGAGCTGTTGTGATTCTGCTTGTTGACACTGGACCTAAAAAGACAGGCCATGACAACATAAAGTTTTGTAAAACCTTTTTTTGTAAGGGGTCTAAAAACATTATAAAAATGCCATTTACTGATGTGTCGCTAATATTGAGTTACTTCAATTAACCAGTAGTCAGCTGGCGTGTCAACTGCTGAAGAATAGGTGTTTGGAAACCCACATGAAGAACCTGAAGCATTTTCAGGCTTGTGAACCTCTGTTATATAAAAGACGCAACAATGGTACACACAACCAGAGATGTGCATCAGTGACAACAGGACTGTTGTTGTTCATGCTCTAACTACCACCTTATCACAAATGGTGTGTGAAGAAATTTTCTATGAAGGAAGGTAAAGAACTCCCAGATAATCAACTAAGCCTTAACAATACGCAAAGACCAGCTAGGGTTGTAAATTTGGGACATGGTAAAGCTACAAGCTTAACTGAATGCAAAAAGTACTCCTTGTGTGACTACAATTTTAATGAATCACAGCTGGCATCAGTCTCATCAAACAAATAGGACAAGCAATGCACGAGAATATAAAAACTCAATGATCACATTGACTGAATTATGGCTAAAGTTGCTAAAAAGCTTCGGTAACGTTTTTGTTAAGTACAGTTCATCAGTCAAAGAGAGTGCATGTAAAATATTTGTGCAGTCAGTACTGAGACACTGCTCGAGTGTTTTATGTACCCACAACAGCTTCAACTAACTGCATATGTTACATATGTATACAGGCAGCAAATGGAACATTATGAAGCATGACACAAAGGTTTATTGTAATCTTGAGTTGAGGCAGTCAAATCTACATTACAGAATCCCCAATCACAGACATATACTACTAGCACTTCCAGCAATTAATCTCAAATATCACAAAAAAGCGAGCTTTGGAGTGAAGCAGCTTTTTCCTAAAGTTAATTTCAGAAAACACTGACAACAATCAAAGTGACAAAATAGGGATTTAAATGACACTCATTCCAAATAATATACCAGTGTCATTATTGCACCACCTCATTCACTAGACCTCATTACAACTACTTTTTTAAAAGTTTTGCACCCACTTGCTCGTAAGAGTGAGCTCAAATTCAAGGGGAGCAGAGAATGACAGAACAGGCCTTATGGGGAGAGAAAAGGGGGGGGGGGTGGAGACTCCTGTGTGAAATAAAAACAAAATTAAATTAAACAAAAATAAGGCAGTCTGTTCAAAAGTGCACATTTGTATGCACAACTGGGTTTGAGTCAGCAAATACTCCAGCCCATTCCTTCTGGAGGAAGATGTTCACAAAGTGTGCTCATGCATTGTCTTGCAAGATGAAATTAACACCAAAATGTTGATTGTAGGGCTGGACAGAAATTTAGAGGATCGCTTCCCAATACTACACAGCCCTCAAATTACCCATGAGAGATCTATGACTTACCTCTCTGCTGTACTTATAGAAATGCATGCCTGAGGCACACACTGGTACTTGGTGGTATCACACTGTTCTACAACGTTCATCACACATACAAATGCTGCACTTGAACTGAAGGAAACACAACACTAACAATCTAAGTTCCACATTAGGTATTTCCTCACCCACCTTCTTGCATCATGGTGATGGTAGTGGGGGCCCTTGTAATATTGTTCGCAATGGACACCTAGGGGCCAAACTGATAATGTGAAGATGGCTGTGTACTGCCTGTGTTGACACAGTCCTACCAGTTACCTCCAAAAACACGGTGAGCAATTATGTTGCATTCTCCTCAGGACAACTATGAACTGTAATTTTATAGATGGCTGCAATCAGCTGGCGTTGTTGAGGCAGATTTTCATTGTTTTGTATCTGACAATAGCACATGAATATTCAAATGATGCCACTGTGGTGAACACCAATTTGGTGGAAAAGTCCTGTGCTGCCAACTTTTATTGTCATAAAGTGACAATGAACACGCAGCGTCAACTTGAAATGATCCTTCAACGTACGCTGAACTGTGTGCATCAAGTGCATCGTCCCTTTTGCAACTGGAGACACAGCACACACTATTGATCTGCACTAAGACTGCAAGTTTATTTTTATCTCATTTACACAGATGACTGCCTATACTTAGTGATTCCCTGCCATTGAAAATTATTCAGAAAGAGATTTCTGTTTTTTTTTTATCATGTATTATTGAAGTTTTAGGTGTGATGAAAGCTATTTTTGAAAGGTCCATACAACACTGTCATGAATTCTGAAAACATGAACAGAAGCATTATTGCATGAAATCACTCTTCTTGAGCAGAAACTATGTGAATGAGAGAAATATTAATATTATAATTCACTTAAAACCAATGCCTTTTGCATGGGGACTATAGAATAGCGTTGATAACTTAGTAGAGTCAGACTGTTATCACCCAAAGTTTATATTGCAACTGAATAGGACTATAAATGTAAGAATCTTTTAGAGAAATAGTAAAGCAGTTCACTTCCAACTTGTAGGTGCCTAATTTTTAAGCTAAGGATAAATTTTAGTTCACATGAAGTTATTTCAATATTTTGTTTATACTTCAGTTTTATTTTATTTTTAGTTGAAGGATAATACAAAGAAATTAAAAACCAACTCTCTATGAAAATCCGATCACAGTTCTGTTTCACTATTCAAAATGTCTAGAGTTTGAAATAGAGCACACAAGTGCCACATTCTTATCCCATCCACTTGCTGTGTCTCCCCTCAGCCATTTGCCACACATCCTATGAACCATACCTCACTCTATCTGCCTCCTTTCACCCCCTTGCTACTCAGTCTGATACAAACTATCACCCCAGTCAAGTTACAGTGTCACTACAATGAAGCTGGACAAGATAACATAGTCAGAGAGAGAGAGAGAGAGAGAGAGAGAGAGAGAGAGAGAGATAGAGAGAGGGGGGGAGGGAGACAGAGGGGGAGGGGGGGGAGGGAGACAGAGGGAGGAGGGGGAGGGAGACAGAGGGGGGAGGGGGGAGGGAGACAGAGGGGGGAGGGGGAGAGGGAGACAGAGAGGGAGGGGGAGAGGGAGACAGAGGGGGGAGGGGGAGAGGGAGACAGAGGGGGGAGGGGGAGAGGGAGACAGAGGGGGGAGGGGGAGAGGGAGACAGAGGGGGGAGGGGGAGAGGGAGACAGAGGGGGGAGGGGGAGAGGGAGACAGAGGGGGGAGGGGGAGAGGGAGACAGAGGGGGGAGGGGGAGAGGGAGACAGAGGGGGGAGGGGAGAGGGAGACAGAGGGGGGAGGGGGAGAGGGAGACAGAGGGGGGAGGGGGAGAGGGAGACAGAGGGGGGAGGGGGAGAGGGAGACAGAGGGGGGAGAGGGAGACAGAGGGGGGAGGGGGAGAGGGAGACAGAGGGGGGAGGGGGAGAGGGAGACAGAGGGGGGAGGGGGAGAGGGAGACAGAGGGGGGAGGGGGAGAGGGAGACAGAGGGGGGAGGGGGAGAGGGAGACAGAGGGGGGAGGGGGAGAGGGAGACAGAGGGGGGAGGGGGAGAGGGGGAGAGGGAGACAGAGGGGGGAGGGGGAGAGGGAGACAGAGGGGGGAGGGGGAGAGGGAGAGGGAGACAGAGGGGGGAGGGGGAGAGGGAGACAGAGGGGGGAGGGGGAGAGGGAGAGGGAGACAGAGGGGGGAGGGGGAGAGGGAGAGGGAGAGGGAGACAGAGGGGGAGGGGGAGAGGGAGAGGGAGACAGAGGGGGGAGGGGGAGAGGGAGAGGGAGACAGAGGGGGGAGAGGGAGAGGGAGACAGAGGGGGGAGGGGGAGAGGGAGAGGGAGACAGAGGGGGGAGGGGGAGAGGGAGAGGGAGACAGAGGGGGGAGGGGGAGAGGGAGAGGGAGACAGAGGGGGGAGGGGGGAGAGGGAGAGGGAGACAGAGGGGGGAGGGGGAGAGGGAGAGGGAGACAGAGGGGGGAGAGGGAGAGGGAGACAGAGGGGGGAGGGGGAGAGGGAGACAGAGGGGGGAGGGGGAGAGGGAGACAGAGGGGGGAGGGGGAGAGGGAGAGGGAGACAGAGGGGGGAGGGGGAGAGAGAGAGGGAGACAGAGGGGGGAGGGGGAGAGGGAGACAGAGGGGGGAGGGGGAGAGGGAGACAGAGGGGGGAGGGGGAGAGGGAGAGGGAGACAGAGGGGGGAGGGGGAGAGGGAGAGAGTTCTCTGTAGTAATTAACACCGAAGGAGGACACTGTCTGAAATCTCAGCAGCATTTTCAGTCCCATATATGTTCCTACTGACCACTCAGTGCCTCAGTTACATTTTGTTATCTTTACTCCTTCCATTACAGAGTATTTTAAAAGTTTATCCTTGGGCAAGTGTATCGGATCTGTTCACCTCATCGTTACATACAGTATATTTTACCCTTCCATGGAGTGTGTGTATTTGAAGCTTATGGGCACTCAACACTGAGTTTATCAGCACCCTCACAAATACTGAAAGAAATGAATGTGTAAAATGACAAAATGTTGTGAAACAGTGAAGAGGAAAACTAAAACAATGATCACTCACTTACTCCCACCTCTTCGAGCTGACCTACACAATCTCTATCTCAAACGCCTTCAAATGATGGAGGAAGGGTGAAAAGTAGTATACACGGGATTAAAACAGAAGTAAAACCACAGAAGAGCTAAAAGAAGGGCACAGGGAAATATTTTTGTTTTTGTCCCTATGCAGTACTATGAGTATTAAAAACTGATAGCAACAATACGGCTGACCACTTATAAAAATGTTGGGTGAGCCAGTCACTATGTTAACATGTTAAGAACATAACTCTAAAATTTTAGAAAACAAGTTGCACAAATCACAGAAACTTTGCCTACAGCAGCAAAGCAAATCCTCCTAGAATGTTTTAATTTGTTTTATAAGACAGGTCACTTTCCTATCTCTTGGGAGAGGCAATTTTGATCCCTCTCCACAAACCATGAAAGGACTGCACACATGGCCCAGTAGTTACAAAGGGTATTTCCTTAATGAGCTGTGTCGGAAAGATCCTGGAGCAGCTGCTTAACTAACATCTGATCTGGTTGTCAGAGACCAGGCAACGTCTTAGCCACTCTCAGCACCGATTCTGGACATTTCAGTCCACTATTGGCCACCTGGTCCTGCTGAATGCAGCCATTCAGCAGACTTTCCTATGTAAACATCAATGTCTCTGTATATTCATTGACATCATTATGGCATATGAAATGGTTTGGAGACATTATATTCTAGAGAAACTTAATCGGGCTTTTGTGCTCGCTCTCTCCATATTATACAGTATTTCTTAACTGGTTTTTTAAGTTCTGCATTGGTGACTTGCTATTCGATCCAGTAGAATGATGCCCCTCACGGCAGTGCTTTAAGTGTTACCCTCTTTGCCATAGCCATAAATAGTACACTTCTATAGTGAGGAGTCCTGTTCAGTGCTCCTTATTTGTGGATGCTTTTGCTGTTTTCTGTTCCTCCTCCAGTGTTGAAACAGGAACTCGCCAGTTACAACTTATACTACAGAGATTAAAGGAGTGGGCTACAAAGACAGGTTTCCAGTTTTCTGCAGGTGAGTGTGTGTGCATTCATTCTTGTCATATTTTTAATTTATCTGCTTTCCATCTGAGGGATACCATCCAGTGTTTTAAAGACTCAGTGAGATTTCTGGACCTCATTTTTGACTCCACATTGTCATGGTTGCCACACCTGCAAGACCTGAAAGCCAGAACCAAGAAGGCACTGAATATCACAAAGTACCTTAGCCACAGGTCTTGGGGAGGGGGCAGGCACGTCTGCTCCCGCTTTATAGGGATTTTGTGCATTCCTGGCCAGACTACAGGTGCACAGTGTATGGATTGGTGAGACCACCTTACATGAAGATCATTGATGATGTCCACCATGAAGGCTAGGCTGGCCATGAGTGCTTGCAGAACTCAGCCCATATGCCATCTCTGTGCTGAGACTAGTGAACCACCACTTACAATCCAATGGAAACTCCTCATAGTGTGTCAGACGATAAGTTCCTCACAGCTCTGAATTCACCAGCATACTGTTGCTCGGCCACCTCTGAAACGTCTATTTTCTAATCATCCATGAGAACAAGGTCTTTTGGGATCCGCATGCAATGTGTGCTGGAATCACTTGGTGTGGGCAAGTATATCCCCAAATCCAGGGTTTTAGCTGTCTGCCATCTTGATTATTGCAGAGACCCAGGGTAATTTTTGATTCAGCGCAGTACAGTAGAGGTTGCACTCCTGCAGATTTTTTTAACACATTATTTAAGAACCTTTTAACTGAGCATCACAACTCTACAGCTGTCATTACGGAAGGGTTGAAGCAGGGGGGATTCCACTGGTCACTCTGTTGTTTTCCCTGATTGTGTCCTCAAGGTCCAACTGCCTCACGATTTTACTGTCTTTGAAACACAATTATATACTATCTTCCGGGAATTGGAATAGAAAAGACATTCTTAGAGTACTAAATTTCTGGTTTTGTCTGATTCTCTGAGTGCCCTTCACTCTTTACGATGCTTGTACCCAGCATATGAAGTCGTCCAGAATATCCAACCTCCGCCAGCTCCAATGGCTGGGGAAGTAGGTGTCTTTCTGCTGAGTACCAGGGTACAAGGGTATTGCAGGGAACGAAAAGGAGAATGTAGCAGTCAAGCACGTGCACTGCGATCCTCAGTTATTTCAGTGAGCCATCCCTCTGCACACTACCACCTCACTGTTGATATACAGAGTCTTGCACCGATGGGAAGAAGAGTGGTTGGAAGTTACAGACAATAAACTCTGTCTACTGTCTAGCAAAGTCGACAACATAACCAAGGTGTATTTTTTTAGCAACACTGACGGAATAAGGTCCTCTTCATTCATCTTTGCATAGGGCACAGCCCTATGACACACAGCTTCTTGCTCTGATGAGAGGACCCTCCAACTTCTTGTGCTTGTTGTCTACAGATCACTGAGTGCCATGTTTTATTATACAGTGTGTTCTTTTCCAGCCAGAGGGCAGCAGAAGATTTGCCAACAGATCTGCCCTCTATTTTAAGTAATGTTCAAATTAAAGTGGTGGACCACTGAATGCCACTCACCAATTCGGGACAGGCGTGCACCTCTTCGACATTCAAGGAGGATTTCCTTTCACACTGTAGGCAAAATGTCAAAGCATGTAGTACCAAATTTCTTCCTGACCGGATGCAGTATCATGAGCCTCAGATGGTGCCAATCTAGTTGTGAGACTCAGATCTGTTGGATCTGAAGTCCACTTAACCGTCTCTACAGTCACGTAGTAGCGGCAAAAAGCCAGATCCTGGCACTAGCATTGGCAGTAGGCTGTGCAGAATGCTCTGCCATCATTAAGTGATGTCTCTGGGTGTAGTTTGGGGATACTCCTATTTGAGCACTGCTGCTATTGGTAAATAACTGTGTTTACTGGAAAACTTTCTGATGGCTTCCCATACTTTTCTAGAACAAGTGGAATGGTTGATGGAGTCCAGGAACGCTTGCAATGACCTTTTCTTTCTCTTCTTAATTAGTTGTCAAGCCTTGGCTCCCTTGACACAAAAGGCCTGAATTGCCAAAGAGCCACACACCTGTCCTAGACTGTTGAGTTACACTCATCAGTCCACCAAAGTACAGGTTGCCTACAATGACCTTATGACTTTGGGATGGATACGTCAGTGGCATGATGGATCATTCGTGTAATGGATCCATCCATGCATGGACACTGTTGTGGTGTTCAAACACAGTCAGCTGGCTGAGCACCACCCAGTTAGCCCTGCTGACCATCCATTTTGGTGGCTTCTGTTTAGGTAATGCTCCATCCAGTAGCAGAATGTGGAGTGGAAAGTTGTCACTGGAATGGAGGTCATCAAAGACTTCCCAATGAACACAGTCTGCGAGATCTGAAGAGCAGAAAGGGAGGCCGATGTCTGAGAATGACCCAGTAGCAGTACAGAAATGTGTGGGTGTACCTGTGTTGAGAAAGCACAGCTCATGAGCTGTCATGAAGCTCTCCAAAACCTGACCCCCCAAGTGCAAGTAGGAGTCAAGCCCCACATGGCACGATGGGCACTGAAGTCTCCCAGTGTGAGAAACGGTTTGGGGAGTTGTTCCATGAGATCTGTGAGAGCCTCAGAGTCTGTTTCATTTTGTGGATATAAATACAGCAAGAAAATAGTTATCCTCCGACACACATGAATTTCAACTGCAACTGCTTGCAGGTCAATAGCCATGGGGAGAGCAGAGGAGCAGTGTGCATTATTGAAAAACACGGTGACCCCTCCTTCGCCCTTTCCCCAGTCAGGTCATCCTTGCAATGGAACATACATCCCTGTAGTATACGGCCATCAGATGCTTTAAAAAGGGCTTTCTGCAACCACAAGCTCAGGGGACATTCCTGTGCTAGGAGTTTCAGTCAGACTTTCTGTCAGGGAGGGGAGCCCACAATGGATGGGGACCCAGGCTCAGTCTTGGGGCGAGATGATTACCCAGTCTGACAGCAAGATCCATCACCTCTGAAGAAGAGTCGGGAGAGACATCACAGATGACAATGTCAACACTATCAGACTATGTACCTCTTGTCTCCATCAGTGGGTGATTCGTCTCCGTCGGTGGTGATTGTTCGCTTTAGACTTTGATTTTTTAGTCCGAGGAGGCTTTCGAGTCGCAACTGCAGAAGTAGTTGTGGCAGCACTGGGTGGTGGGCCAGACTGAACTTTTGGAAGGGCAGGGACTCCCACAACATAAGCAAACATGGCCTTTTCTGATGTTCTGGGGGGAGAAACAGGCTTTGAAATAACTGCAGCAGCACAAGTGTATTGACAAATGAAGGTACTAGTGCTGACACTAACAACTGCCGTTTGTGTAACATCATCGGCTTTCTGCTCTGGCTATTTAAGGAAAGAAGCAAAGGAGGTAGCAAAAACTAGGGGCAGCAGCATGGCCTTATATATCTTTTTGGTGTTGCCATACGAAATGTACTTCTTAGTCTTACGCTCTTGTATCTTCCATTCATCACGATATATGCTACAGTCTCGACTCGAGACAGTGTGAGTTCCACAGTAATTCACAAACTCAAAGAAGATGATCAAGTGACTCCTTCATGAGCAGCCTTACCACAGTTGGTGCACATGGGTTCTCCACGACACCCAGGAGTAGTATGACCAAAGCACTGGCATTTGAAACAGCACATTGGATCGGGGACGTAAGGCCTCACACTTAGGTGAACAAACCTGCCTTGATGGGCTCAGAAAGTTTTGTGCTAGTGAACATCAAGTTAAAGTAGTCACGTTTTACAAGAATCCCATCCAGCCTCTTCATGATATTTTGCAGGTTGACTATACCTTCTGGAGCACATTCACCTTTCAATTCCTCCTTGGGAATGTTTACCAGATCTCTGTATGTCACAGCACCTTTGCTGTAATTTAAGATGATGTGTACCTCAGTTTCGATAGCATTTTCCCCAATACACTGAGCTTTCTCAAGATTCTTAACTTGTTGGGAACTATAAGTTTCTACCAACAGTTTCCCATTACACAACTAGTTGACTGATTTTAAAGTGCCAGCAATGTCCTCTAAGCCTTTTTGAATGTAGAATGGTGAAACCTTTCTAAGCTACTCTCTTTCCTTTTCACAATTAAGAACACATTCTGATTACCGGCATGCATTCTATTACTACAGACAAAACTTTTGGAAGGAGCTCCTGAGTCAGGAGGATTGGCTCCATCAGTCCTCTTGGTTGATTGGGTGTTAGTACCTACCACTGGTCCATGCTTTCCACTAGGAGGAGGAGGAGAAATTTTCAAGGATTCTACCGTGGTCCCACGAGCAGCTAGAGAAATGAAAGTCCACCTGGCCAGAGCCCCGCTTGCCTACGTACGCCACACACAACTGAGGTGCAGCAGGCTCACCAGAGGTTGCCCGCTAATGATTGTTACACTCAACAGCCATGCATCTCAGTGGTTTTTGTTAGAGGTTTTTAGAATCCTCACGATATGAGCAATCAAGCCGACATCCCCGTTCCCTTTAACACACAATGTTCCTCCCCTAGCGATCTGGGCAGTCAAGCTGAGATCACTGTTCCACATTGCACAGCACGGTGACTGCTGAAGCATGCTCACAGCTTACGACAACAGAGTGTTGGCAATGCTTACCTGTCCCAAGCTCAGGAACCCCAGGGTCACCAAACCCATATAATAAATGCTGGCCCCTGTGGCCCCTTCCATGTAATGCCATTCGTGACATGAATACAGCATATAAAATATTAAGTTATATGCACTGAGCTGTATCTACAGCACAAGTTTAACAAGTAAGGCCACAAAATAAAATGTCAGTAACTTGACTTCAGTCAAAACATTTAGTTAACATTCCAGTAACACAATGGCTACCTAACCATGTTATAAAATATGATTGTGCTGAGCAGAGGTCAGGCATTTTAACACAATATTCAAGAGAAACAACAACATAGAAACTAATGTGCAATGGGAAGGATATGATGAAAGATTTAGGTGTTTTTTCCTCTCCATAAGCAATAACTGCAACTGCCAGTAGCTTCTCTACACCACTGTGGGTGGAGCAGAAAATGATCACTAATGATAAACTCTCAGTGGCTACCCTTACCTGTATTTACGGCATCTGCCACACTGCTTACAGGAGCAACTGATGGAGCAGTAGATTGGCTGACCGAACTTGGTGGTGGTGAAAAAATGCCATTTACTGGATGCGCTGTGTTCTGGAACATGAAAATGGAACTGCTGTTTGATATGTGATGTGCGATTTTCTAATACTATAATATTCTATGACGAAAATAATACAGATTAACATTATGACAAGAGCTTTCACCTTAATAACAAGATATGGACAGAGTATAGTCAAGGAATGTAATGACAGAAACATGTTTCCTGTTTTCATATGCAATCATATACAGTATTCCGAATTGCACGAGACAATGAAGTCTTGCAGGTAATCTTAACAATGAAAGAGATGAAATTTGTCTTTGAAAATGCTGATCAGACAAAATTTACACTACCCCCATACAATACCTATATATTAGAATTCCGTGTGACTTTATTAAAGTACTTATTTGAGGTAACAAAAAATAGTAAATGCTAGCAGGCACCTGAGTTTTCTTCCCATTTTAATTATTATGCTATTCATGTATATCCATTTTCAGTTTAGCCAAGTCTCGACGGGAAATTTACATTTATTTCTGCCTTAATATTTTTGTTTTTGTCTCTATGCCGTACTGTTGATGTTGTGGTCTTCAGTCCTGAGACTGGTTTGATGCAGCTCTCCATGCTACTCTATCCTGTGCAAGCTTCTTCATTTCCCAGTAACTACTGCAACCTACATCCCTCTGAATCTGCTTAGTGTATTCATCTCTTCGTCTCCCTCTACGATTTTTACCTTCCACACTGTCCTCCAATAATAAATTTGTGATCCCTTGATGCCTCAGAACATGTCCTACCAACCGATCCCTTCTTCTAGCCAAGTTGTGCCACAAATTTCTCTTCTGCCCAATCCTATTCAATACCTCTACATTACTTATGTGATCTACCCATCTAATCTTCAGCATTCTTCTGTAGCACCACGTTTCAAAAGCTTCTATTCTCTTCTTATCCAAACTATTTATCGTCCATGTTTCACTTCCATACATGGCTACACACCATACAAATACTTTCAGAAACGACTTCCTGACACTTAAATCTATACTGGATGTTAACAAATTTCTCTTCTTCAGAAACGCTTTCCTTGCCATTGCCAGTCTACATTTTATATCCTCTCTACTTCGACCATCATCAGTTATTTTGCTCCCCAAATAGCAAAACTCCTTTACTACTTTAAGTGTCTCATTTCCTAATCTAATTCCCTCAGAATCACCCGACTTAATTCGACTACATTCCATTACCCTGGTTTTGCTTTTGTTGATGTTCATCTTATACCCTCGTTTCAAGACACTGTCCATTCCGTTCAACTGCTCTTCCAAGTCCTTTGCTGTCTCTGACAGAATTACAGTGTCATCGGCAAACCTCAAAGTTTTTATTTCTTCTCCATGGATTTTAATACCTACTCCAAATTTTTCTTTTGTTTCCTTCACTGCTTGCTCAATATGGTGGTGGTGGTTGTTGGGATGTTTAAGGGGGACTAAACAGCTAAGGTCATCAGTCCCCCATTCCAAAAACAAGCGAGACAAAGTCGCAGAGCAGATAAAACCCCAAGAGGAAGGGGACTGCCCCGCCCCCCCCCCCCCCCCAGGTGCTAAAGAACACAAATTAGGCAACGATCACTACAGAAAAGAAGAGTACAGACGAACACCAGACAGAAAGAAATAGAAGAAAAGAAGATGGCCGGAGACTGGTTGACTGACCACGACAACAAAAAAGGGAAAGAGTCAACCATCCGATGAGACACCAAAACAGCAACAAATATGGAGAGACGCGAGGACAAAAGACACAGAAACAAAAAAGTGCAGGACCCCCCTAAATGGATCCATAAAAAGGACTACCACGGATAAAATGTAAAACATTGTCAGCCATGGAGGCATTGTCGCTTAAAATCAAAGGCAAGGTGCCCGGGAAATTAAAAGACTGCCGAAGGGTGCGCAGTCGGGGACACTCCAATAAAATGTGGGCGACCGTCAGCCGGGACCCACACCGACACAGGGGGGGATCCTCCTGACGCAAAAGATGGCCGTGCATCAGGTATGTATGGCCGATACGGAGCCGACACAGGATAACAGAGTCCCTGCGAGAAGACTGCAGGGAGGAGCGCCACACATCGGTCGTCTCCTTGACAGCCCGCAGTTTATTAGGCATTGTCAAGCCTCGCCACTCAGCAGACCACATCCCAAGCACCTTACGGCGCAACACCAGCTGCTGATCGGGAGCCGTGAGGCCGATCTCCAAAACTGGGGCGTCGAGCGCCCCTTTGGCCAGCCTGTCAACACGTTCGTTCCCCGGGATGCCAACATGACCTGGCGTCCAAACCAAGACCACCGAACGTCCAAAACGGGCAATGGCGGAAACAGACTCCTGAATAGAGGACACCAGAGGAGAAGAGGGACAGCAGCGGTTGATGGCCTGAAGGCTGCTCAGGGAGTCACTGCAGATGACGATGGACCTACCTGAGCAGAAACGCATATGCTCAAGAGCGCGCGAGATGGCCACCAGCTCTGCAGTAAAAATACTGCAGCCAGCCGGCAAGGAGCGTTGCTCAACATGGGCAGCATGAGCAAAAGCGTAGGCAGTGCGACCATCAACCAGGGAACCATCAGTGTAGACAGGCTCACAGCCCGGAAATGATTCGAGGAGCGCAAGAAAACGGCGACGGAGGGCCACAGGCGGAACCGAGTCCTTAGGTCCCTGTGCCAAATCCAGACGGACGGACGGCCGGGACAAACACCAGGGAGGCGTAGGTGTACGGACCCGGAAGGGAGGCAGAAGAGGGAGCGACCCCAGTTCTGACAGCAGGGACTGGACACGGACAGCTACGGAAAGTTCTGACAGCAGGGACTGGACACGGACAGCTACGGAAAGCCCAGACCTAGGTCGCCGTTCGGGCAGATGGAGGACCATGGCAGGGAAAAGCAGGCGACGATTGGGATGGTCTGGCGAGCAATGCACGTAGACAGCATAGTCGGCGAGCAGTCGATGGCGGTGAATCCGCAGCGGGGGAACCCCGGCCTCCACCAGTAGACTATCTACGGGGCTGGTACGAAAAGCGCCAGTTGCAAGCCGAACCCCACAGTGGTGTATGGGGTCTAACAACTTCAACACTGAGGGTGATGCAGACCCATAGGCCAGGCACCCATAATCAAGCCGGGACTGCACAAGGGCTCTGTACAATCGCAGCAGCGTGCAGCGATCTGCACCCCAAGACGTGTGGCTAAGGCAGCGGAGGGCGTTGAGGTGCCGCCAGCATTTTTGCTTCAGCTGAGTAACATGAGGAACTCATGTGAGCCGGGCATCAAACACGAGTCCCAAGAAGCGGCAAGTGTCCACCACTTCAAGCAGGTGGCCGCCGAGGTAAAGTTCAGGATGAGGGTGGACCGTCCGACGCCTGCAGAAGTGCATAACTCGAGTCTTGGCTGCAGAGAACTGAAAACCATGAGTCAGAGCCCATGATGCTGCCTTGCGAATGGCGACTTGCAGCCTGCGGTTGGCGACTCCCGTAGTCGTGGAGCTAAATGACATGCAGAAGTCGTCGGCATACAAAGAAGGAGACACCGACGACCCCACTGCTGCAGCCAGACCATTAATGGCCACTAGAAATAAGGAGACGCTCAACACTGAGCCCTGCGGGACCCCATTTTCCTGTATATAAGATGAACTAGAGGTGGCACCGACTTGCACCCGGAAAGAGCGGCGCAATAAAAAGGTTTGAAGAAAAGCCGGGAGCCGACCACGAAGACCCCACTCATGCAACGTGGCGAGGATGTGATGCCGCCATGTGGTGTCATACGCCTTCCGCAGATCGAAAAATACAGCAATGAGATGCTGACGTCGGGCAAAGGCCGTACGGACTGCAGATTCCAGCCGCACCAAATTGTCCGTGGCAGACCGGCCCCGATGGAAGCCACCCTGGGATGGAGCGAGGAGACCGCGCGACTCAAGGACCCAACACAAACGCCGCCCCACCATACGTTCGAGCAATTTGCACAAAACGTTGGTGAGGGTAATGGGACGATAGCTGTCCACCGCCAGTGGGTCCGCGCCGGGCTTCAAGATTGGGACAATAACACCCTCTCGCCATTGCGATGGGAACACGCCTTCGCTCCAAATGCGATTAAATATCGCGAGAATGTGTCTCTGGCAGTCCCTGGAGAGATGCTTCAGCATCTGCGCGTGGATGCAGTCTGGGCCTGGTGCTATATCAGGGCAATCGGCGAGGGCAGCGAGGAATTCCCTCTCGCTGAAAGGAGCATTGTATGTTTCAGAACGACGCGTGTGGAATGAGAACGGCGTCCGCTCGGCTCGCTCCTTTAGAGAGCGAAAGGCGGGGGGATAGGATGCAGTCGCAGAGCTCTGAGCAAAGTGCGCGGCAAGCCGTTCAGCAATGGCGGCAGCGTCCGTGCAGACAGCGCCGTCCAAGGAGAGCCCAGGGACACCCATAGGGGTCTGGTATCCGTAAATCCCCCGGATCCGGGACCACACGAGCGAGGGGGAGACATGGGAGCCCAAGGATGAGACATACCTCTCCCAGCACTCCTGCTTATGCCGTGCAATAAGACTACGGGCGAAGGCACGGAGCCTCTTAAAGGTGATGAGGGTCTCAAGAGACGGGTGCCGCCTATGACGCTGGAGAGCCCGCCGACGGTCGCGAATAGCCTCAGCAACCTCCGGCGACCACCAGGGTACAGCCCTCCTCCGAGGGTGGCCAGAAGAACGGGGGATGGCAGCCTCGGCCGCTGAAATGATGGACGTGGTTAAAACACGCACCACCTCGTCAATGTCACCCTGTGAGGGAGACTCAATGGTTGCAGCGGAAGTAAAAGCCGGCCAGTCAGCCCTGTGGAGAGCCCAGCGGGGCAAGCGCCCAGAAGAATGACACTGGGGCAGTGACAAATAGATGGGAAAATGGTCACTACCACACAGGTCAGGATGCACTCTCCAGTGGAGGGATGGGACAAGTCCAGGGCTGCAAATAGAGAGATCGATGGCCGAGAACGAGCCATGGGCCACACTGAAATGCGTGGGAGCACCGGTGTTCAAGAGGCTAAGGTCAAGCTGAGCCAATACATGCTCCACGGCCCGACCGCGGTCATCGGAGACAGTCCCACCCCATAGAGGGTTGTGGGCATTGAAATCGCCCAGCAGCAAAAAAGGTGGCGGCAGTTGGGCTATCAGAGCAGCCAGGACATGCTGCGTGACAGCACCATCAGGTGGAAGGTAAATACTGCAGACGGTAATAGCCTGTGGCGTCCACACCCGAACAGCGACAGCCTCTAAAGCTGTTTGTAGAGGTACAAACTCGCTGTGAAGAGAGTTAAGGACATATATGCAGACGCCACCAGACACCCTTTCATAAGCTGCCCGGTTCTTAAAATAACCCCGATGGCCACGGAGGGCGGGGGTTCGCATTGCTGGAAACCAAGTTTCCTGCAGAGCAATGCAAAGGAAAGGATGACGGCTGATAAGTTGGCGGAGCTCAGCTAGATGGTGGAAGAAACCGCTGCAGTTCCACTGGAGGATGGTATTAGCCATGGATGGGAAAGGCGTGAAGGGATTGGGGAGGCAGATTACGCCTCCGGGGCACCTGCTGCTACTGAGTCACCACCTGGACAACAGCTATCTATTGCATCCGAGGGACTGGCGAGATCCATGTCCTCAGTGGACGCCAGAATCTCCACCTCATCCTCAGACGCAGAGCTTGTAGGAAGCGGTGGAATGGGTGCCACCTCAATGACGGTAGCCTTGGGGAGTTTCTCCTTCTTCTGCTTCTCGCACTGCGCCTTGGGTGGTTCAGGCTGGGAGGGCGTCACTGGGTCAGTCTCAGGGACAGACGATGACCGTGTGCTACAATCAAGAGGGTACATGGCGGCCCCACCACAACGGACTGGCTACCGTGCTGGATCTTAGGTGCAAAAATGGCCAAGGTCGTCGTCACAGTTAAAAGAAACACTGCAGAGTGCAGCGTGGTAATCGCCCAAGAGATCGAAAACGAGCGGGACACCATTGCAACGACGAGAAAGACGGCTAAAGGTCTAATTGCACGACGGATACAATGCACCATGTAAGGCGCCCTTCCCCAAGTGGCTCGCTCTTCGGAATAATTTAGAAAGATGGAGGTCAAACCCGAGAGGGGACCATCACATAAGGCCGAAACATTTGAGACTCCTTTTAGTCGCCTCTTACGACAGGCAGGAATACCGCGGGCCTATTCTAACCCCCGAACCCGCAGGGGGGTGCTCAATATGGAGATTGAATAACATCGGCGACAGGCTACAACCCTGTCTCACTCCCTTCCCAACCGCTGCTTCCCTTTCATGCCCCTCGACTCTTATAACTGCCATCTGGTTTCTGCACAAATTGTAAATAGCCATTCACTCCATGTATTTTACCACTGCCACCTTTAGAATTTGAAAGAGAGTATTCCAGTCAACATTGTCAAAAGCTTTCTCTAAGTCTACAAATGCTAGAAACGTAGGTTTGCCTTTCCTTAATCTAGCTTCTAAGATAAGTCGTAGGGCCTGTATTGCCTCACGTGTTCCAGTATTTCTACGGAATCCAAACTGATCTTCCTCAAGGTCAGCTTCTACTAGTTTTTCCATTCGTCTGTAAAGAATTCGCGTTAGTATTTTGCAGCTGTGACTTATTAAACTGATAGTTCGGTAATTCTGACATCTGTCAACACCTGCTTTCTTTGGGATTGGAATTATTACATTCTTCTTGAAGTCTGAGGGTATTTCGCCTGTCTCATATATCTTGCTCACCAGATGGTAGAGTTTTGTCAGGACTGGCTCTCCCAAGGCTGTCAGTACTTCTAATGGAATGTTGTCTACTCCCGGGGCCTTGTTTCGACTCAGGTCTTTCAGTGCTCTGTCAAACTCTTCACGCAGTATCATATCTCCCATTTAATCTTCATCTACATCCTCTTCCATTTCCATAATATTGTCTTCAAGTACATCGTCCTTGTATAGACCCTCTATATACTCCTTCCACCTTTCTGCTTTCCCTTCTTTGCTTAGAACTGGGTTTCCATCTGAGCTCTTGATATTCATACAAGTGGTTCTCTTTTCTCCAAAGGTGTCTCTAATTTTCCTGTAGGCAGTATCTATCTTACCCCTGGTGAGACAAGCCTCTACATCCTTACATTTGTCCTCTAGCCATTCCTGCTTAGCCATTATGCACTTCCTGTCAATCTCACTTTTGAGACGTTTGTATTCCTTTTTGCCTGCTTCATTTACTGCATTTTTATATTTTCTCCTTTCATCAATTAAATTCAGTATTTCTTCTGTCACCCAAGGATTTCTACTAGCCCTCGTCTTTTTACCTACTTGATCCTCTGCTGCCTTCACTACTTCATCCCTCAAAGCTATCCATTCTTCTTCTACTGTATTTCTTTCCCCAATTCCTGTCAATTGTTCCCTTATGCTCTCCTTGAAACTCTGTACAACCTCTGGCTCTTTCAGTTTATGCCGTACTATAGAGTATCAAAAACTGATAGCAACAATATGGCCCTACCCACAATATTTATGAGGTATCTTTAACAGGACCTTCAACATATGACTACAGATCACATTAGCCGCAGCAGATGAAGAAGCAAGTACTTCAGTACACAAAGACTAACGTAGACCTTTTACAACCAGCAGCCCTCTTAAGCACTGAACATGGAAGCAAGATTTTTACTGTATATTCGCTTTAAGTGAGTGAAGACACACTCTCTCACTAAACATAGTAAACTCCCATTTCAGTGACAACAGTGAAAATCAGGTAACTTTTACTTTTAGTGTGTATCAGCTGAAAATAACAAAGTCATAACTGCTGATTAACTTTATTACGTAGTATCAAGTTAATGCAATTAAAGGCTGAAAGAGATACCAGGCTTCAATATACACTCCTGGAAATGGAAAAAAGAACACATTGACACCGGTGTGTCAGACCCACCATACTTGCTCCGGACACTGCGAGAGGGCTGTACAAGCAATGATCACACGCACGGCACAGCGGACACACCAGGAACCGCGGCGTTGGCCGTCGAATGGCGCTAGCTGCGCAGCATTTGTGCACCGCCGCCGTCAGTGTCAGCCAGTTTGCCGTGGCATACGGAGCTCCATCGCAGTCTTTAACACTGGTAGCATGCTGCGACAGCGTGGACGTGAACCGTATGTGCAGTTGACGGACTTTGAGCGAGGGCGTATAGTGGGCATGCGAGAGGCCGGGTGGACGTACTGCCGAATTGCTCAACACGTGGGGCGTGAGGTCTCCACAGTACATCGATGTTGTCGCCAGTGGTCGGCGGAAGGTGCACGTGCCCGTCGACCTGGGACCGGACCGCAGCGACGCACGGATGCACGCCAAGACCGTAGGATCCTACGCAGTGCCGTAGGGGACCGCACCGCCACTTCCCAGCAAATTAGGGACACTGTTGCTCCTGGGGTATCGGCGAGGACCATTCGCAACCGTCTCCATGAAGCTGGGCTACGGTCCCGCACACCGTTAGGCCGTCTTCCGCTCACGCCCCAACATCGTGCAGCCCGCCTCCAGTGGTGTCGCGACAGGCGTGAATGGAGGGACGAATGGAGACGTGTCGTCTTCAGCGATGAGAGTCGTTTCTGCCTTGGAGCCAATGATGGTCGTATGCGCGTTTGGCGCCGTGCAGGTGAGCGCCACAATCAGGACTGCATACGACCGAGGCACACAGGGCCAACACCCGGCATCATGGTGTGGGGAGCGATCTCCTACACTGGCCGTACACCACTGGTGATCGTCAAGGGGACACTGAATAGTGCACGGTACATCCAAACCGTCATCGAACCCATCGTTCTACCATTCCTAGACCGGCAAGGGAACTTGCTGTTCCAACAGGACAATGCACGTCCGCATGTATCCCGTGCCACCCAACGTGCTCTAGAAGGTGTAAGTCAACTACCCTGGCCAGCAAGATCTCCGGATCTGTCCCCCATTGAGCATGTTTGGGACTGGATGAAGCGTCGTCTCACGCGGTCTGCACGTACAGCACTAACACTGGTCCAACTGAGGCGCCAGGTGGAAATGGCATGGCAAGCCGTTCCACAGGACTACATCCAGCATCTCTACGATCGTCTCCATGGGAGAATAGCAGCCTGCATTGCTGCGAAAGGTGGATATACACTATACTAGTGCCGACATTGTGCATGCTCTGTTGCCTGTGTGTATGTGCCTGTGGTTCTGTCAGTGTGATCATGTGATGTATCTGACCCCAGGAATGTGTCAATAAAGTTTCCCCTTCCTGGGACAATGAATTCACGGTGTTCTTATTTCAATTTCCAGGAGTGTATGTAGTTTTCCCAGCTGGAAAAATATTGAGGAAATGTTTTGAAAAAAACTAGATTTAGTGGTGATTGTATACAGAAGCCAAAAGTAGTCTCTTTCTATGTTTATTTGATAGTAGTTTGATTCTTGAGAAATTTTCAGCTTTTTTTATGTACTTCACTACAATATTAGAATATGTTCTATTATACTCCGCCATGAACTTGCAGTTTTTTTAAGCCTCCAAATTATTCCTACAAGTTACCATTTTCTCTCCACTATCCTCTTCTTTGGTGTCGGCTGCTTCTGCTGGAATCATTACTTGCCTTCAGCATGCATATTTTTTATCTTATGTTATCTTAACCATTTTTTAAATTATAAACAAATAATTTGCTTGTCATCTTTGTGACTAATTGCAATAGCCTGGTATAAAAAACAGGAACAGATATAAAGAAAAAAATTAATAACAATAATAATAATTAATTACTATTTAACAACCATTTTAAAATAAGAAATAGATTAAACAATGGAAAATCCAGGATGCTCTTTTACTATCCTTCTTTTATAAGGTTCATCTTATGAGACTTCCAAGAGTTTTTTTCTACTTGCAGTTTTCAGCTACTTTCCACATCTGCACATTTGCATTTCAGAACAAGGCCTTATTATTCCCACATATCTTGGTCAAATGGCATTGGAAGAGAGGAAAGTAGCTCTGGTACACCATTTACCCTTCACTACATGCTGCACAGTACAATGATGAACACAGTATACTGAGGCAGATGCAGACTAAAGAACTGTTTTCCCATGGTATAACAGGCTTTGCATTAGGAAATTCACATTCATGTGAGAAACTAAACAATAAAACAAACCCTGCAGTGGACAATGGAAACTCTTGATTCATCTTAATATGCCAACTCTAATAATAAATACAATAAAACACAGTATACCCAGTACCTTAGAAATGATTCTGTTCTTTCTAATATCAAACTTTTTTAATAATAGTGATGAGGCAGACAACACTATAATTCTGGGACTGATGACATAGTGTAAGCATTATGCAGAAGGTGTACAACAACAGCATCCTACACAACACTAATACAGCTATATGTACCTAAGAATACATACAGATGTGCCAAAGTATATCTATCTGCTTTTGAGGGTCATGGTGACAATATGAATGTGCTTAAAAAGCGAGCATCCCTTCAATGAACACAAAATAATTTTTCAAAAATCTGCATGTTTGAACTAATCCTAAACTGCAGTTCAGCACACTACAACGAACATTTTCAGTAGCACTGAAAACAGTTGAAAGTTGTTAATGACAAACTGCAGATTTTCATGCCCAAGGTGAAGAACTTTTCCATGCAGAACTCCAATTCCACAATACAGTACTTTACGTCCATTTAATTGTGTAACAGAAATTAATGGAAAAGTAGAGAACATAGTCCTTACATGAGAACATTAGACTTGTGTTACAGAACTATAAATCACTAACATGAAGTGGAAAGTACTAAAGCTGTTTAAATATAATGGACATGCACTTGTTCATATTATCCCCCATATTGATTCTGCACTTTCTAAGAGTTTTCAGAATTCCTGGTGAATGTCACGACGGTTTTTACTAACAGGCCAGAACTGACATCCTCACACATTTCCTGGGTCATTATTAAGAGATGTAATAAAAATGGTTGAAATGGTTCTGAGCACTATGGGACTTAACTGCTGAGGACATCAGTCCCCTAGAACTTAGAACTACTTAAACCTAACTATCCTAAAGACATCACACACATCCATGCCCGAGGCAGGATTTGAACCTGCGACCGTAGCGGTCGCGCGGTTCCAGACTGTAGCGCCTAGAACCGCTCGGCTACTCCGGCTGGCTAATAAAAATGAATTCCAGTACTGTGTTCTATGCTATTTTCACTGTGGCATTTGTTAATAACATATTTCATTACTCTGTTTTGTTTCCTTCAAATAAGTGATGTGTATGTTACAACATATTCCACTGCTGAGTGTCACACAACATAGACTGATGAGGTATATGTAATGGTAAAATCTGAAAGGCTGCAAGGTTCTCTAGTAAAAGGATTGCAGTTAACCACCTCCAGAGCTAAACCGCTGACTAAAAATCGACAAGAAACATTTCCTCCACCTTCACAGGACACAATGCCATGCAGTGCCTCAGAGGCTTGGTAAATCATATTATAAATATTATCTACTATATCCTGATCACCTTATTCTAGATAAAAAATTAAAAGTGCATGAGGGTACAGAGCTGTTCACCTTGCTGAGCATCTACTTCAAGTTTCTTTTGGTCTACTTCTGTGATTTAAAGACACCTGAAAATGGAATGGGAATACAAATCTGTGACACTTTCAGTTCAGCCACATTTGTGACTAGTGGAGAGCAGCAGAGAACTGCCTTTTACCTGTGCAAAATGTGATTCTCCCTCGACGTAACAAAACCACATTTTCTGCTAACTGAGTGACTTTCCTTTGGCCCATGGAACAAGTGGTATGACCTCACCTGAACAGAAATCCTCCACTTTAAGATACGTACATACTATTCTATAAATCTTGACCTGTCCCTTCATATACAGAACCATACAGCTGCAGGTACAAAAACACACCATGGTACTGACTGGTGGTAACAATTGTCTGCATCTCTATTAGGCAGGAGGAACTGACAAAGAAATTTGTCAAGACACAGAGGAATTAAAGACACTGGCTAACAGTGGGAATTGATTTATATCAATCGGGCAAGTTGAAAAGTTGTGCCTGACCAGGATTCCAACCTTGGTCTCCTGCTTACTAGGGAGATACGTTGACCACTAAGCCATCTGGACATAGTGAGCACCGCAACTGCACAGACTACCATAGCACGCCTTCTGTCAGAACCAAAGTCTCAACTTATACCACACACTACTGAGATAGTGATGAGTCATCTTTCTATATCAGATTATAGCCTCCTAGCATAGCTGTGCAAATGACAGATGTGGTTCCTGTAAGTAAATATAAACACAAAGTGGAAAGTTCACAGCATGGCACTGATGCCAGTGAAATTTTGTTTCTGATAATAAAAATTTTGTGAGGGGAACAAGAAATATTGTCCTCAGAACAGATGGGTCTCTTTTGTCCTGTGATCCAAGTTACCTGCCCCTCCATCCTACACTTCCCCAACCTACCTCTTTCCTCCCTGAGGATGGAATTTTTAAGATATGAGTATATTCATTTGTAACAATAATTTAGCAAGTAACTTGCTGTGTCAACAAGGCGAGAGTATAAGGGTGACAACTGACACTGTATGTCAATGTTATTTACATCTGAGTTCTGTTGTGTGAACATACACAAACAGTTATCTTCCACAAATTTGTTTCTAACTTTACTGTCACTCTCGTTAGTGTGTTCCCAGCAAAGACACTCCTGGAAATGGAAAAAAGAACACATTGACACCGGTGTCAGACCCACCATACTTGCTCCGGACACTGCGAGAGGGCTGTACAAGCAATGATCACACGCACGGCACAGCGGACACACCAGGAACCGCGGTGTTGGCCGTCGAATAGCGCTAGCTGCGCAGCATTTGTGCACCGCCGCCGTCAGTGTCAGCCAGTTTGCCGTGGCATACGGAGCTCCATCGCAGTCTTTAACACTGGTAGCATGCCGCGACAGCGTGGACGTGAACCGTATGTGCAGTTGACGGACTTTGAGCGAGGGCGTATAGTGGGCATGCGGGAGGCCGGGTGGACGTACCGCCGAATTGCTCAACACGTGGGGCGTGAGGTCTCCACAGTACATCGATGTTGTCGCCAGTGGTCGGCGGAAGGTGCACGTGCCCGTCGACCTGGGACCGGACCGCAGCGACGCACGGATGCACGCCAAGACCGTAGGATCCTACGCAGTGCCGTAGGGGACCGCACCGCCACTTCCCAGCAAATTAGGGACACTGTTGCTCCTGGGGTATCGGCGAGGACCATTCGCAACCGTCTCCATGAAGCTGGGCTACGGTCCCGCACACCGTTAGGCCGTCTTCCGCTCACGCCCCAACATCGTGCAGCCCGCCTCCAGTGGTGTCGTGACAGGCGTGAATGGAGGGACGAATGGAGACGTGTCGTCTTCAGCGATGAGAGTCGCTTCTGCCTTGGTGCCAATGATGGTCATATGCGTGTTTGGCGCCGTGCAGGTGAGCGCCACAATCAGACTGCATACGACCGAGGCACACACGGCCAACACCCGGCATCATGGTGTGGGGAGCTATCTCCTAAACTGGCCGTACACCACTGGTGATCGTCGAGGGGACACTGAATAGTGCACGGTACATCCAAACCGTCATCGAACCCATCGTTCTACCATTCCTAGACCGGCAAGGGAACTTGCTGTTCCAAAAGGACAATGCACGTCCGCATGTATCCCATGCCACCCAACGTGCTCTAGAAGGTGTAAGTCAACTACCCTGGCCAGCAAGATCTCCGGATCTGTCCCCCATTGAGCATGTTTGGGACTGGATGAAGCGTCGTCTCACGCGGTCTGCACGTCCAGCACGAACGCTGGTCCAACTGAGGCGCCAGGTGGAAATGGCATGGCAAGCCGTTCCACAGGACTACATCCAGCATCTCTACGATCGTCTCCATGGGAGAATAGCAGCCTGCATTGCTGCGAAAGGTGGATATACACTGTACTAGTGCCGACATTGTGCATGCTCTGTTGCCTGTGTGTATGTGCCTGTGGTTCTGTCAGTGTGATCATGTGATGTATCTGACCCCAGGAATGTGTCAATAAAGTTTCCCCTTCCTGGGACAATGAATTCACGGTGTTCTTATTTCAATTTCCAGGAGTGTATTTTTAGGAAACTTACCATGCTCTTAAGCAGTTGTTTAAAGGCACACAATATAGAATTGTATTTGGAACGATAAGAGGGCATTGTAAACTGATAGTTCAAAAAGCCAGGACTTTTTTCAATTTTAAAATTGTCTAATGGCAGTACTGGCAATATGTACTGGCCATTGTTTTGCCTTTTTGTACCTTTACATTTGAAATGAATCAATTAAATATCAACTTTAACAGAGCACCACATGCCTCGTCACACCTGATACAATCATGGTGTGCAAGTGCTCCAGAAATTGCCTGTAACAACTGTCAGGCTGAATAGCTACTCATTTTGTAAACGGTAAGCTCACCTTGAAGTTGCAGATTTTTTTTCTCTTACATTTGTAATGTTCGACAGCAATAGTTAACGCCTATCATTAAAATATCCATGGAGCTTACACTAGTATATTACTGGAGGCAATTATCAGCTCGCATCTCTGGTGCTCCACATTCACCAAAATCAATCCAGTAATTGGTCACTAAGCTCAATGTGATTCAATGAGTCTAGTAGCTGGCAGACGTTGCCAATCATAATAAACTAAAGGGGTAACATACAGCATACAGTGTGTGAGTTGTATCAGAAGGCGTAGCATGGTTACAGAATTACCTTCGTGAGTCTCTCTCTCTCTCTCTCTCTCTCTCTCTCTCTCTCTCTCTCTCTCTCTGTGTGTGTGTGTGTGTGTGTGTGTGTGTGTGTGTGTGTGTGTGTGTGTGTGTGTGTGTGTGTGTTTTAAGTCCCAGAAATAGCCTATCACAATCCATTCTCTCACCTTTGCAATCTGCAGCAGCACAATGGAATGTTTGATGGACTCCAGCATGTCCTGTAACACAATATTTGCACACAGTGCATTCAGCAGCATACAAGCAGGGAGGGTAAATTTTAGTACTTATAAGCTGTTTGAAATAATGGTAGATGGAAAACATCGGAGAACTGATGACAACAATGGACAAATGGAAGGGCAAAAGGATAATTTTAGATGACTGGGTTGGAAATCACAGTTTAATGAAGCAACTCAAATAAGCATGAGCAGTTCATGAAGCCAACTTGTAAGAACATTAAACAAACACACAAACACATTAACAAACATTAGCCAAGACAATAATTATTCTGCAATAAACATGTTGACAAAATCAACTAGATTCCACTGACAACCATAAAAATCATATCCTTCGAACCACAGTTTTCTGAACATTTGATACCCGTAAAAAAAATTTTTTTGTTTGATTTTATTTTACTTCCCATGAAACTGAACTACTAAAAGGTCACTAGTTAGCAAACAGTACAGGTACAAAGACTGTGTTGGCTGACAACTCAAAGTGTGTTCCATGGAGGTGACTGGCGAATTCACAGTGAGGCAGGGTAGGAAACAAGTAGGACATATTGGGGAGAAAAGCACAGGAAGAAGGTGGAAGACCCAGTATAGGGGGAAGAGGTAGCAGAAGGTAACAATAAGCAATTAGGATAGTATAAAACATTGAAATGGGCAGTGGAAGGGCTAAGGTTAAGGGGTAATGAGGATAAGGTGTTCTTGCCGAGACATGACATCACCAAAGTGTCACTAATCGAAGTGAGTCATGTGAGAAATTTAGATGCCTGAATGGCTAGAGAAAGTTCATCAAGACAGCCCGTTAACAGATAGATTAGCATAAGATGCAGGGCCAGTTCCACCTTAAGTACTGCTTGTGGTGCCTTGGTGAGAGGGACACCAGTAACAACCAACCAGCAAAATTTGTATACAGGCTGACCACTCAAGTTTTCTTGGCATAAGAGATTAATGGTGTACTTCCAGATGTTCTGCCAAGTTGTTGTTTCCATTTCATGCAAAATATTTTGACGACCAACCCAGCCATCTTCTTCGGAGCAGTGAGATTTCTATTACATGTACTTGGAGCCTGGACCAGTCAGAAAACACCTAACAACAAAACTCGCAGCACCCGAAGAAGATAGCTGGATCAGTTGTCGAAATATTGCACATAAAATGGAAAAAATAACTGAACAGAACCTTTAATGTATAAGGGTGTGACAAAATTAGTAATGAAAACTGACATGGTGAAAGTATACGATAATAAAAGCAAAAATTTTCAAGTAAACATGGGACCGCAAACTAGCCATTTACAAGGTAATTGTGAATGTGTGCTTATAAGCCACCACTGACTTCATGGTTCAACACTGTTTTAGTTAGTTCAAATGTTTTGACATGTGAACATATTGATTAAATCCTCATCTGATTGGACTCAAAATTCACAAAACTATGGAATTCTGATCT